>NC_062552.1:67007851-67292851 GCF_016906955.1 Phacochoerus africanus
GCCAGCTGGCAAGAGTGTCTGGGAAATGCAGTTCACAGGATTCTAGCCACCTCCAACAGAGCAGTGCATAGATTGGCAGGGATGGTACTTAGCACCAAGAAGCCAATGGCCAGTACATGGAAGAACTAAAGATGTGTTTCAAGTAGGAAAAACAATCCCTTATTCTTTTATATACATATTATTCTTTTTACAAAAACAGTGTGTGCCCATTAGAAAATACAGAAAAACTGTAGAACATAAAAATCTTCCATATTCCCAGTTAACCCAGGAACAATTAGTAATAACATCTTGGTTTCAGTCTCTCAAGAAGAGACTCTAAATCCACATTCAATTTTGTAACCCACTGTACTGAATTTATGCAATAAAACATTTGCTGGACATTTACTTCATTACAACTAGCTCCAAGTGTTGGAATATTTATGTTCCACCAACATATTCCTATTATAAATATAAAAAAGGAATTATTGCCTGAAAACAAATTTGCAATTTAAGAAAATAGTTCACGGAGAATACAGTGGTAACCTCTAATTTGACTATTAGGAGATTATTTGCTAAGGTAGGAAGGGAAAACTAGTTATTTTAAACATTGAAGTAAAATGGCAAGTCTTTATTCTGTTCCTTTCTGCTGCGGGGAAGAAGAAAATGGTAGAATTTCAGAGCTGGAAAGGTGCAGACAGGACATGTAGAGGAGCGATAGCCGCAGAATGTACTTGAACTATCCTGCTGCCCATCTACCTGGTCTCCACATAGTCAGACTTCTGATGAGGAAGCTGGTCCCTTGGAGTGTTTAGAAAGGGTGACACTGAGACAAGGTGGCTTTAACAGTGGATGTTATTTACCATGGCTACATGATGTTATCTGTTAGATGCTTCTGAACTAGTAGCTGAAAACTGTGACCTCAACTGGCTTTAAAAATGAGGAAATGCATTATCTCACATAACTGGAAGTCGGGAGGTAGACAGCCTCCCGGAAGAGTAAGATAAGCCTCTTGTGAAGTCACCAAGGTCCCAAGTTCTTTCCACACTCTGTTCTGTACCCCCACCCCATGTTGGTTTCTTCTTGAGAGTGGCTCCCTTCATGGTGACTAGGTGGCTGCCACAGAGCTGCCTGTTTCCTTTCTCCACGATCAGCAAGAAAACCAGATCCTTCCCTTCAGTGCAAATTATTTTCAAGCAGACCAGTGGTTCTCAGTCCTGCTGCACATTAAAATCATCAGGACAGCTGTATTATTTATTGATTGACTTGCTAAAATTATTTCATTTCTACTTTATTATTTATTAATTGATGATTTATTTGCTACTTTATTTTTTAAACTGCAATATCTAAGCCTTATCACTGGAAAATTTTATTAGTCTGTGATGAGGCCCAGCTGGAGGTCATTTTTTTTCTTTTGCAGCTGCAGCACCCACGGCATGTAGAAGTTTCCAAGCCAAGGATCAAATCTGAGCCACAGCTGTGATCTATGCCACAGCTGCAGCAACACTGGATCCTTACCCCACCTGTGGGGCCAGGGATGGAATCCACGCCCCACAGAGACAATAGAGGATCCTTAACCACAGCTGGAGGTCTACAGCACCTCAGTGGAAACTCCTGGAGGTCTTCTTTTTTTGGAAGCTCTCAGATGATTCTAATGTGTAGCCATGGCAGAGAACCAATGCGTAAGGCTGGTTTAGGTCATCTGTGCACCCCTAGATTCACAGTCCCAGGTGTAATGCTTAGAAAAGTGGATCTCAAAGTGTGACCATCCCCTCCCCGCCCATCCCCCAGCTCTTGGGACCCTGTCAGAGGTGCACATTCTTGGGCCTCCCCCAGGCCTACAGAGTCAGAAGCCCTAGGGGTGGGCACCAGACGATTTGTGGTGTAACAAGCCTGCCAGGTCATTCTGATGGATTATAAGGTTTGAGATCCACTGCCTTAGATGAGTTAGCTCCTTCTCTGGCACAAGGGAGGAGGTAAATATGAGAACATCGAGGTCTGTTAGAACAGGAAACCCCGGGACACTGAGCCATGAAGTCCCTCCCCGCCACCAGGCCACAACAGGGTGGGGAAGGATCATCCAGACCCCTGGCAGTAGAGACAGGCCTTCCAACCATGCCACCAAGCCTCATGGCCACAGGCTTAACAGGGGCTGACCTAAGGGATGGGAAGAAGGCTGTTCTGTAGGCATCCTTTCCTTCCTTTCCTGGGGGATCTGGAAGTTTCTGCAGGAGTTAAAGGCCTGAAAAGACTATCCCATTATAGACTCTCCCCAAAACACTGTGAACTATTAATTTTGACCACTGTACACTTTCAATAGGATCCTGGGAAAGAAAAAGGCGATTAGGTAAACACAAAAGAAATCTGAACACAATAAGGACTTTAGTTAATAATAATGTCTCAATGTTGGTTCATAAATTGTGACAAATGTACCACACTGACATCAATAGGGAAAGCTGGGTGTGGGGCATATGGGAACTGTGTGTAAATCTTCACAACTATCCTGTAAATCTAAAACTATTTGAGGAGTTCCCCTTGTGGCGCAGCAGAAATGAATCTGACTAGGAACCATGAAGTTGTGGGTTGGATCCCTGGCCTCACTCAGTGGGTTAAGGATCCGGCATTACTGTAGGCTGGCAGCTGTAGCTCTGATTAGACCCCTAGCCTGGGAACCTCCATATGCCGTGGGTGTGGCCCTAAAAAGACAAAACGACAAAAATAATAATAATAATAATAATAAATAAATCTAAAACTATCTGAAAATAAGGTTATTTTATTATTTTTTTAATAAACAAGTTTTTTGTGTGTATTTTTTGGCCTCACAGCACGTGGAAATTCCTGGGCCAGGGACTGAATTTGCCCCACAGCAGTGACAATGATGAATCCTTAACTGCTAGGTCACCAGGAAACTCCTAGGTTATTTTAAATACATTGCATTAAGATGCGACATTCTAATGAATGGTAACACCTTTGGGAAAAACTTCATAAAATTAAGCAAAAAAGCTTCTTTAAAATATTCCATATTCCTATAAATTTGACAAGGCTCTATGTTTATGACTGATGCCATGTTTTTAGCCAGAGCAAACACTTTTTAGACATTTTCAGTTTAAATAGGAGTTGAACTGGAAAATACTAATGAATATTCCCGATACGTTGCACTTCCCAGAATCTCCACACTGCAGAATTATCAAAGAGCAAATGAGAGAGGCTTGAATTTGTCCATATGCTCAAGATATAATTAAGAACCAATAGAGAAAGTCACTTTCTTTGCCATCCCCTTGGACCTGGAGAGAAATAGGACGGCTGGACTCCACAGGGAATAGTAATCAGATGCGTCTTTCCCTCAACTCAATTCGGTGAGGTGAGCTCAAGCGTAAATTCCCTTCAGGCACTCTCCTCCTGTTTCACCAGCTCTGTTTAAATTAAACGCATACCCTGCATCCTGAGGGGTGAGCCACGCAGTCCAGCGGACTGAGGTGTGGCTCATTACCAAGGGCTCCTCTAAACAGATTCTCCATTATTGAATTTCTGTGGAATTCTTGGAAATACAGGTCCATAATTGGAATGGAGCAAGGAGCAATGCTATTTTGTAGTTTGGAAAATCACTCTTAAGGTTGCCAACTAAATAACTTATGTTTGGCTAATCTTCCCTCTACCTCGAGTATTAGTCGGGAAACCAATAGTTGACATTGTCATTGCAAGTGAAAGTGCTGTAATTAAGAGTTATAACAAAAAAACAGTACTTAAGGGCAAAAACGTTGCTATGCCAAGCACGTGGCTCCGAATGAACCCCCCATCTTATCACACTGGATTCTTAGATTTTGTCTAACATTGTTATACTCTCTCACTGTGAACTTGGACAAGTTTCTCCGCCTCTCTACGCCTCATTTTTGTCATCTTCACAATGGTGAAAATAATAATTCCTTGGCAGTGTTAGAGGTGTTGATAGAAATAATGTTTGTAACATTTTTAGCATAGTGCTTAAAAAAGTATTTGCTAAATCAAGAAATAAGACCACCCCTGCCTGCATTAAACCATTCAGTGTAATGATAAACCTCTTGAGGGTATCATGGCAAAAAACACAGAAGAGAATATTCAGGTACCAGCTTGGAGGGAGGGAACCTCTGGCACAGTAAGATGTTGAAGGTGGAGAAGAAATGTAGCTGGTTTTCATCAGAAATAAAAAAATGATTTCAAATTATTGTTGAAAATATAAAATGATGCAGCTGCCGTGGAAAATGGTTTGGCAGTTCCTCAAAAAGTTAAATGTAGAATTATCATATGACCCAATAATTCCACTCCTAAGTATACACCCAAAAGAATTGAGAGCAAGTGCTCAGATACTTATACACACATGCTCATAACAGCATTACTCACAATAACCAAAAGGTGGAAATAACCAAAATGTCTATCAGCTTATGATGGATAAACAAATGTATTATGTCCATACAATGGAATATTAGTCAGCCATAAAAAGGAGTGATACATGGTACAAGATGTGTGGGCCTGGAAAACATTATGCTAAGTGAAAGATGACAGACATACAAGGTCACAAATCCTATGATTTCACTTACGGGGAATATCCAGAAAAGATGAATCCATAGAGGCTAAAAGCAGACTGATGGTTGCCAGGAGCTGGGGAATTGGAGAGTAACAGCTTAATAGATAACAGGGGTTTCTTTTGGAGTGGTGAAAATGTTTTGGAGCTTGAGAGAGGTGGTGGTTGGACAACGTTGTGAATGTATTAAATGCTAATGAATTGTACACTATTTTTGGTGATTTTTACCTATTTAAAACAACAACAACAACAACAAAAAAACTACAAGAGGGAGTGCTCTCTTTGTTCTAGCTGAGAACACAGAAGCAATCTAGGCTTCCTCTCCCACGGACCAGAGACTCTTTCCTTAGGCAAGCTGCTTAATGCCCAGCCCCTCTAGGCCCTGGTTTCCTCATGGGTAGGAAAACGAAGCTGGACACTAGGATCCCTTCCAGTTCAAATTCAAAGGCAGAGAACTTCAACTTCTTTCTTTTACTCTCTTTCATCCACATGCTTGAAAATGACTACATTTGTCCTGCAGGTAAACATACACTGCAAGACAATACTGTTGAAATTAAATTTCAGGGAAATTGATTTGTTTCAGTTTTTAATAAGAAAAGTATTTTAATATTTAGTATGATAATGACACATTAACAGACAAGTTACTAAAACAAATGCACGTGTTTGCCACTCTGATATTCAGACTTCTCTGAGCTTGTGCGTGGCTCCAGCCTGTCTGTGCCCCTCGGTGTAATCACACACTGTGTTTTTGCTAGTTATGGTATCTCAGGCTCTTCTGCCAAGTGCAGGGCTGGCAGCCCCAAGTTAATTGGGAGGCCCTTGATTGATTAATAGGTGACCTTGCCAAGCAGGGATGGTGGCAAGGGAATTGAAAACCTGTCTACACTGCCTATTCTTTGCAAGGAAAGTAATCTTGAACAGATTGAAGGTGATAGTCACTAAAACTTGCTCATAGACTGTTGCTCTGGGTACTGCTAGAACTTTATTCTGAAATTATGGAGGACCTTCCCTATGGCCGATAGCGTAAGTACATGGCATTGTCTCTGCAATGGCTTGGGTTCTAGTTCACATGCTGCAGGTGTGGCCAATTTTTTTTAAAAAATAATAAAGTTATGGAAATATTATTTGAATAGTGAGCCAAATTTACCCAGTCCTGGGATTTAAAGTCCTGGGTTCATTCTGGGAGGTAGGGATGTAATTTTCTGTTTTACTGACCACCACCCCCTCCAGCTTCTACTGTGGATTTCTGGTCCTCTGTAAATTCCCTAATTGTTCTTAGGAGTCTCAGGAGTATCTCCAAAGAATCTTCGGGTAAGGAGTTCCCACTGTGGCTCAGTGGGTTTCAAACCTGACCAATATCCATGAGGATGTGGGTTCGATCCCTGGCCTTGCTCAGTGGGTTAAGGATCCAGCATTGCTGTGAGCTGTGGTGTAGGTCTCAGACACAACTTGGATCCTGTGTTGCTGTGGCTGAGGCACAGGCTGGCAGCTGCAGCTCCAATTCGACCCCTGGCCTGGGAACTTTCATATGCCATGGGTATGGCCCTAAGAAAAAAGTCTTCAGGTAGAAAAATTTTAGCCAGCTACCAAGGATTATCTATCAATTCCCCCCTTTTCAATTTAGGTATATCTCCTTCTGAGGTCTGCTACAGACCCTGAAGCTGCAAAAAACATAAGCCACTGCCTACCAGGGCCCACATTCACCACACCTCAGACCATACATTTCCAGGTCCCCCATTATCCATAATGCCCCTGAAGGAGATCACTGGATGGGCCAAAGTATCCTGGTCATGCAGGGTCAAGCAAAAGTGGGGGAGGGGCCTTCTGTCTTATGGTATTGCAACTCCATTTCACTGCTTAGCACAAAAACAGCCCTCCAGCTTTCACTACAGGCCTCCTGCTCCCAGGACTCCACCATGACTGATAGGGAGGCAAAGCCAGGAGACAGATACCCTGCAGAATGCCTAACTACCCCTTCACTGGCCCCTGAAGTTTTGTCTGGGCTAGGCTGCTCTGCCTGACACTCTCCCAGTGATTTCTCTTTGGGAGGCGCCCCAATCCTTCATGCAAATGGACCCTTCCTGCAGGCTTCAGACAAGCCCAGACATGCCCCAGTCTCAAAAGGAGGGTGCCCTGGCTCAAGGTCAGATACTAGTTTCCCAGTAACTATTGGACAGGCACCTACTATGTGCTGGGTGCTAGGAGTGCAAGGATGATGGGCTCCTATCATCTAGGAGGTGCTGTGGGAATTTAGACAGCAGTTCCTTGAGGCTTGCCAGTCAAGCCATTACCCTAGTTGGTGCACCTCCAGCTGAAAGGTCATATCAGTGGTGTGCCAACTTATTGCCATCTTGGCAGAGATCCTCCCCTCTGTATAACGAGGAGTTTCACCTAGTTTCTCCTTGACTTCTCCTGAACATCCTTCAGGCTCTTCCTTGTGCATGTGCCTCTGTCCACTTCTTTCCATCAGTAGAAGCAGCAGCATCCCTTTCTTGTTCTGCTCTCTGTTCTTGGCCTGGACTTCATTCCATTTCTTCTTTCATATTTCTCCCCTCAGATGCAAAGAGGAGAGGGCCATGGCCCGGTGGATAAAAGTGCAGAAGCTGTAGGGGACTGAGTTCAAAATAAACAATACCTCTAACGCCCATACATTCTTCTTCTTTTAACTTCTTAAACAAATATTAACTATACTTTTAATTTACCTATTTTTCCTTTTTTTTTTTTAATGGCTACACCTGCAGCATATGGCAGTTCCCAGGCTAGGGGCTGAATCAGCTGCAGCTGCTGGCCTACACCACAGCCACAGCAATGCCAGATCTACACTGCAATGCAGGATCCCCAGGGCTCAAACCCACATCCTCATGGACATTATGTAGTGTTCGGAACCCTCTGAGCCACAACAGGAACTCCTATTCAGTTTATTTAAACTAAAAGAGAAAACAAAAACAGCTCAACCTTTTTTTTGTTTTGGTTCAACTTTATATAAGACCTTATGTGATGTAACTTACATAACAACTTAATGTGAAAACTGTGCATTCTTTTGTTCAACTTAAATGAAGAACCCACGTGCAAACTAACGTAAAACATAGACATAGCTTTGCACACAATTTACGACTCTTTTTTTCCTGATTCTGTCCTCTGGTGTTCGGTAGAAAAGGGAATTTTAAAAGTCCATAAATCGGCTTACCTTTGCGATAACTAAGGAGTCGTCTCAGTAGTGGCCCTCTCTCCCACATAAATGTGGTTTTCTGTGGGAAGTCAGGTGAAAATCTAGAATATTATCTTTGGGGGGAACATAATTATGTTGGCTATTACATGAGCATGTGGATAATTTTGAAGGCCGACTTTCAGAACATCGTATTTTAGTAAGAAGCCTGAAAGGTAGGTAAGTAGATGAAAACATCCAGCAAAGCAAAATACAGTATTTTCAGGGTTCCAGGAGATAACGACCCAGTATTTCTTCACTGTTCACACCCTCCTTCGTTGAGCGCATAAGACCTTGAATACAGCAGGGGTCAGGGAGCTGCTTGTTAATTTTAGTTAAAATTGGATTCTTCCCCGTCTTTCAATGGCTTGAAGCTGCCGACCTGGGTCAAAACAGCAGAGGAAAGGGGAATAAGGTAGCAGGTAAAGCTAGCACGAGATCGTTGCTAAAATATTTGCTCCTGGATTTATTATTTTAATCAAAAGCCTGTGAGCCTAGACTATGCTGTTAATTTCATTTACATTTTAAGAGTTGGAAAGTAGCTTTTCAAGTTTGTTTTGGGAATTTATGTAAAACAATATGCAAATCGATAGCATTCTAAAAATGCCTTTGGTTCTCCAGGCCCTCTTCGGGTCACAAACAAGCGAGGCGGGCGCCGGGCTCGCGGGCCGGGTTTCTTGGGCCAGGGGTAAACCCGGAGGGGTGGCGGGCGGGGAGGAAGGGCTGTCCCGGAGGCGGTCCCGGGGCGGAGCCTGGGCGGGGTCCGTGACGCTAGGAGTCGGCAGGCTCAGGGGCTGGACCTCAGCCTCTTCTCCCCGCCTGGGGCCGCCGACGCATCAGTGGTGGCTCTGCGCTTCCAAAAGGGGCCCTCCGCTTGCTCACTGGGCCAGACTGGCGCTGAGTCGTGAAACCCTACACAGCTCTCGCCGGTCCCTGAACAGGATCACTCCTTCCCAGAGTTACGAACAACTTTCCCCTCTCCCTGGCGCCGCGGCGGCTCAGGTGCCTTGGCCGTCGCAGGTAGCTGAACCCCGGGCCACGCTCCCCGCGCCTGGGCTGAGCATACACTCAGGTCGCTCCCTCTCTGGGTGCACGCTGGGGGTCCCTGACCTCGGCTCTGTGGGCACGATGCCCCTAGGACACATCATGAGGCTGGATCTGGAGAAAATCGCCCTGGAGTATATCGTGCCCTGTCTGCACGAGGTCGGCTTCTGCTACCTGGACAACTTTTTGGGCGAGGTGGTGGGCGATTGTGTCCTGGAGCGCGTCAAGCAGCTGCACTGCACCGGGGCCCTGCGGGACGGCCAGCTGGCCGGGCCCCGCGCGGGCGTTTCCAAGCGGCACCTGCGGGGCGACCAGATCACGTGGATCGGAGGCAACGAGGAAGGCTGCGAGGCCATCAGCTTCCTCCTGTCCCTCCTCGACAGGCTGGTCCTGTACTGCGGGAGCCGGCTGGGCAAATACTACGTCAAGGAAAGGTCCAAGGTAGGACGTGCGCGGACGCTCGGCTGCTGCAGCCCGCGGGGACCGGGGACGTTCGGAGTGCGCTGATGGTTGTCGTCACAGGGCAGCAAGCGAACTTGTTTTTTAACCAAGAAGCAAGAAGCCTGCCTCGTCCCCCAACCCCCTTCCCATGTTTGGACAGGTTGTTAGAAACATTATGTATGATCCGAGGCACACCTGAAACTCTTGACCTTAAATGTTTACTTTCAAGTCACCTCATATTGCCCTTCAGGCCTTCCCTGTGTGGAGGAGATTCCGACATAAGCACTTTTAAATAATTCTAGAGACAGTGTGATTTCACGATGTGTGGCATTTGGTTTGCGGGATTTGGCAGGTGTGAGAAGAGTTTGACTTGTGAAGGAGTAAGGCTCATCTACACTTTTGAGTGCTGCCCTTGGCTTGTTGCCCCCGGAACACTATTAGATCACCCACTTGATGTAAAAATGCTCTCCTGGTGCTGAGCCCAGGCCACCACTTGCCTTTCCTAACTATCAATTGCTGGGGAAATCCATCAGAACAACCAGTTAAGTGATCCGGAGAGGGTAGTCAAGTACCTCTGGAAAGAAACCATGTTTTTGTTCACATGGCCACAAGTTGCTCTCTGGGTAGTAATTTATCCTGGAAGCATTTACAGGTAGATTGGCAGAAATACGGGAATGTGGAGTACCATGATGTTGGTGTGTGTGTGTTATGGTGGGATAGTCTAGTTACTCAGTCTTTTCTGCAAAAGGTAATCTAGCCGGGGCAGAACTTCCAGGGCAGTTCTGAGAGTGAGCTGTACCTCTTTTATTGTGGACTGGTCAAGGGGCACTTGGAAGTAGAAAAGTTTTACTTTAACTCAGGGAGGCAAAACATACTAGAGAAGGAAGGTGAACATTCACCTATGTATTATTCTATAACACGATGTGTAGTTTTTCTCAATTTAAAATTTATCCTGTGGTAAAACATATCATTTTTGTCTTGTTTGTCCCATATGCTGAGGTGAAGCCTGGAAAGGTGTAGAAATGGAGGGATTGGATTGACTCTCCGTGGAGTCAAGGAGAAAGAGATTGCTGTACACCTTTCAAGCCAGGAGGAGGACATGGATAGAATATCCGAAAGCCTTGTTATGGATAGGATGCAAAGAAAGTAAATCTTAGAAGAAAATGATGCTTCTTAAATTTTACTTTGACTAGGGGAAAATTCAGTTAGCAGGATTCTGTAGAAGATTGATGGTGAAGTGTGTCTTTACTCTTGTTCCATCGTTTTGGTGGTGGAGTAGAAAGCCATTTGTCTTGATTAGTTTTGTCTTTGCACTAAATGACTGCACCTTTGGGGTGTTGGGGAGGGGAGCAGCTAGCCTCCGTGTTGCTGAGGTGCTTGTAGCTTTCATCTAGAAGAGCAGGTGGTGTCTTAGCAGTTTTTTAAAAAATGTCTTTTAAATTTAGGTGTTAGGAATTCCACCCCCCCCCCCCAGCATTCTAGGGACAGAATTTGCTCTGAGGGAAATCAGAATTAATTGACAGAAAGAGGTCACTAATGTATTTGAAAGTTAAAGGCTTTTTTTTTTTTTTTTTAATTTTAGCTTTGACTTAGTGGACAGTGGTTGGTTTTAGGCTAGACTTTAACTCCACAAATTGAATGAAAAGCACTGTGTACCTCTGGGTAAGGGAAGGAAAAAAAAAAATCTCTCTAGTTTTGATTCTTCAATTATGGATTATCACCTGGGTAGAACAAGTAACTTTTCAGTTAGCCATTTTGGAAGGTGATTGTGAATTGAAAAGAGAAAATTCATCATTTGTCCACTGAAGAGACATTTCCCCATACCTTGATTTCCAGCTTTCCTTTAGTTGTTTGACACAAAGCTCTTTATTTCTGCCCTTTAGAAAAAAATCACCTCTGAATTGGGATATTCTCTGGCCAGCTAGAACCAAATGTAAACCACTTTAGGAAACAATTATTATACCAAAAAAAAAAAAGGTTGATTTGTTTGTATCAAGTCTCCTTAGTAATGTCTTATGGCCCTGGGTCTGTTAGTTGAAGTTCGTTGTAAAAGCATTGTAGGAGCACATTCCATTTCTACATGATTTATATTAGTTCCACCTTAATTTAACCTTATTTACTGCTCTTCCCTCGCCTGAGTGCATGACTCTGCTGTTTCCCAGAGTGGTGTTGTAGACGCAGTTTCCTGCTGCATCCTTCCAGCGGGCTTTCAGTAAAAATTAAATTTTTGAAAGGCAGAATTTGTGTATTTATTTTAATCATGTATTTGTAACTTTTTATTATGAAAATTTCAAACCTATATACATGTGTAAAGGCTACTATAATGAGCTCCCATGACCCATTTTCATTTATGTATCTTAGAACCATTGCTTTGGGGATACTTTATATTTTGAAGTGTTATGCTTATTAATGTATTAATCCTAAGTACTTTGCTCTCCCAACTTTTAAACATCATTGAACAATGTGATAATGCTCTTTATTTCCATGAAACAATAGCAGAGGCATTGGGAATAGACTAGGAATATGTACTGGACCTAAAATTGAAATTGTGAAAGACTATAGAAATAAATATTAAAGGGTTCCTCTCCCCACTGTAATAAAAGTTGTTAGTGATCAGAATTTCTCTACCTGTGCTTTGTTGAAGAAAAAAATCCAAGGGTGTTGATGACTCAGAGGAAGAAGTTTCTATGATATACTGCAGTATGGCGCCCCCTAACTTCAAACATGATCATTGCTTTCAAGCTACAAAAGATTTCTTATCTGTTACTCCCTTTTGGAGAATTTAAACCGTATCCAAGATAAATATTGGTTATAATTTGCTCCTTTTGCTTTGGCTGCCTAGATCTTGGAAATGGCTGTTTTCCAGAGAACGTGTAATTTAAAGAACCCAAAGTCCTTCTGCTTGAAGCAACTTTCACTGTAGACTCACTAGTTAGTAAGTCTAATAATAATTACTACCTTTAAATGAGCAGTTTGCTCTGTCTGGCACTGTGCTAAGCACTTTTCAGACACTATCTGTCTGACTTAGTCTTCAGAACCATAATCTTCGGCACATTGAGTGATTAAATCATTTGCCCAAGGTCGTAAAGTCAGCAGTAAATGCAGTTTGTCATAGAGGTTAGGGGCTTAGACCTGGGGTTGGGGGTTAGATTGGGGGAGGGTACTGTTTGGGGCTGTAGAGAAGTTGCTCAGTTTTCACCAAGTGTAGAATGGGAGATAATACGTTAAAGCTTTTAGGGGGAAGGAGCATGAAATAAGGCGATGTACATAAAATTCTTAGCAGAATTCTGATCTTCGTAAATGTGTTATAAGGCTGTAAGGGGCAGATTGGGGATTCTAAGGCAGTTCTGTGTGACCCGAGTTTGTGTTCTTGACTTTTACGCTCAGCCTTTCCCTGCTTCCGTTCTCTTACAAGTGTTCACTCAGTATGGGGTTCTGTGCAGGGGGTGGAGATACAAAGGTGAACTGGCATAATCCTCGCCTCCTAGAGCTTACATTCACATGGACTTTTGAATTGTAGGATCCTCTAGTTCACACTTGATTAATTCTCAAGCTTTTAAAAAAGCGAAAAGACAAACCCCAAACATTAAAGTGGGTCAGTTAAGCACATTTGAAGAAGAGCATGGACTGCTGTGCCAATGTTTTCCGATGGTTATTTGTAGGATGAACATTTGTTAAGGTTGCGTGTTAGGATCTCCGACTGGAATAGCCCTGGATGATGGGGTTATGGGGGTTGTGTCGTGAATCAGCAGTTCAACCCTCCCCTGGAAACAATGCAGAAAAGTGATGAAACAGCAGGAAGTTATGGATAATAGAAAATGTGTTACAAAGTGGTGCATTTGTTCCTTTGCTGTTAGAGCAATAAGAGTTTGAGCCCTTCCTTCTCCTGTAATGTCAAGAATATTTGTTCCTTGATGCAGCTTATCATGGTTGCAAACTACTTAATGCAAACCCGGATGATGAATTTTGAACAAAGATCAGGATCTCTCTTAGGACGCAGGTGTAGGAAATGCAGTTGGTGTTCACCGAAGACAGGAGCCCTGAACTAGGAACCAGAAAGCCCTTGACATCCAGGACAGCCAGTGTGTTAGTTCTTATTCTTTGGCACTCAATGGCCTCCATCTTTACTCTCTGCTTTCATTCTTTATTCGTTGCTTTCCTTTCTGTCCAGTTTTTGCAGCTTTTCCATGTATGTGGCTCAAGATGGCTGCCCGATGGTGGCCATCTCAGCCTCACTTTGAGTTCTGCAGAGACTTAACTGGCATTCTAGAATCCCTGTTTGCATTTCCTGGGAGAAAGTATGATGGTCTCACTGTGGCTCAGGGGACCTAGCCGCCTTGGGTGGGGGTGGTTTGGGGACATCACAAATGCGGTTGCCAGGGCCCAGGAGAAGTATGGTTCTTAGAGCATGAGGTTTGAGAGCTAGGCATCATAAATGGTGTCTCTGCAATAATAATCTTCAAAATTTATCTGCGAATGTGTTATCTTAGAGGGAGGAGGCATTGAGTTTGAAGCACTCGAACATCTTTCTATAAGCATGTGAGTATTCTTAAAAAAGGTTTCCTATTTAAAAGTAACTTAGCTCTTGGAGGAAGAAAATAAATCTCAGGAAATAATGTACGGAATACAGCCTCAGTGACAAGTGAAGCAAGTTTTTCCATTGGGTGAATTTTCACAGTGTTCTTTGTTTGACACTTGAATGACACCTGTGAACAAAGAAAAGAAGGTGTGTATGTGTGTCTGCTTTATATTTTCTCTTATTCAGTTTTGGGCCACTGGCCACTCCACCACAGCCTTGTCTGTTTGCAGTGAAGCAGGAAATCAGGAGGTATTCATTTAATTTATTCATTCACAAATCATTAAATATCTTGCACTGTGGTAGCTCTGTATGTGGATGGGAGAAAGGAGGCAGCAAGGGATGATAAAAGTGCCTAAAGAAGCAAGCTGAAAATTGAGTCGTGAAATCATTGTCACCAACTTTGCTTTCTCTTTTTCTGGTCAAACGATCCACTTTTAAACTGATTGGTCATTTTTGTTTCTCCTTTTTGGGCTCGGCCCTATTTGTCTCTTTATTTAACATGAGGTGACCAAAATAGGTAACCAGAACTATAAGGACTTTCATAATTTTTGGAGCGGGTTTGCTTCATAGTCAGGTAGACTGGAGGCAGGGTCGATAGGTTAATTCAATTGCATCAGTGTCTGATTTGGGAATTTTTTTTATGGCTACGCCCACAGCATATGGAAGTTCCTGGGCCAGGGACTGAATCAGAGCTGCAGGTGCAACCTATGGCACCGCTGTGACGACACCAGATCCTTTAACCCAGTTTGCCAGTCCAGGGATGAACCTGTGCCTAAGAAGTGACCTGAGCCACTTAACCCACACTCACTGTGCCACAGTGGGAACTCTGGGACTTTTTTTTAAAGGAAAAAAGTTACTCTACTAAATATTTTAAGCTCAAGAAAACTGTGGTAGGATGTAACCTCTTAAAATCAGTCATATTCTTTAATTTCCCAGAAATATCTTAAAACAATTATCTCATTTGCCCATCTGGTTCTTTTTTTGAGGATGTTAGAATATGTGCACCTTTTCCAGAATTTTATATGTGGAAAATAGACACTGAAATTCAGACGGCCGGTGGTTTATAATGTGTAAATATAATTCTGACCTCAAACTGATAAGCACCTATAGGTGGAATTATGTAGCCTCTCTGTGCATTTGACTTTTGGATGTCATGAATTATTTCCCTTTCTGACCTTACTCAGCTCAAGCAAAAATTGTGAATTCTTTCTTGATTCCCGACTCTGGCTAGAAAACGTTCAGATTTTATAAATAACAGGCAGTCTTGTGTGTTTCAACTCCATCCTGGAAACATACTGTTCATGGAAGACTTCTCTAATGAGCTTAAAATGGGGGGCGGAGTTTAACCCATAGTGAGCAGAGCACTTCTGAGAAGCATCCCCAAGTGCCCCAGCATCCTAGCACTGCAGGATAAAGCTCAGAGGGCACCTTGCCTGTGGGCCACGTTTGCTCAGTTTGGCAAGACCTCTGCTTTTGACTCACCTTGTGGCCTCAGCTAAATTAAATGACAGGTTGACCTGTGTCCACTGAACACCAAGGATCTGCTTGCAGGTTAGCCCTCTGCAGAAGGTTATTCATTCTTCATTAATTATTACAGCTATAGACCTGATAATTCCTTTGTAGCAGCACTTTGTAGCTGTTAACTAATATCGCTCTAAGAAATGGGTGTCACTTTTTCTAGGGTTTGTCAAATGCACATGTTCTGACAGTAATGATAGTTCAGATGTTTTCTGCTGGGCAACTGCCAGGGGTGCCCAGTGGGAAGCTGAATCCAGAGGCGCTGGAATTGTAAATTCAACAGACAAATCATTTTATGATGCCAGACTAAGGAATTCGGCTTTGGCAGATTGCCAGGAGCTGTTGATTTGGCTCAGATTCAGAGCTGTGTATCTGTTTGCCAAGCAAGATTAGTTAGCTTCGTTCATTATACATAGAATTTGTGCCCCGTTTCCCTCCATTATTTCAATCTTAAACCAGTATGGCTCTTACCTTAATTTTGTATCTTCTTTTCATATTGACTTGTGTCTGAGTTCCTATTCTTGTTTTCTGGTGAGCTGGTAGTGACTGAGTGTCATATTTTTTTTTCAGCCCCTGCCCCAAACTAGTCCCCAC
Organism: Phacochoerus africanus; assembly: GCF_016906955.1. Classification (NCBI taxonomy): domain Eukaryota; kingdom Metazoa; phylum Chordata; class Mammalia; order Artiodactyla; family Suidae; genus Phacochoerus; species Phacochoerus africanus. The sequence goes on from NC_062552.1 coordinate 67,023,767, forward strand.
ATTACAGACACAGAGGTTTGCTGTTGTGTCATGTAGGCGTTCAGATCTTGTGTTGGATTTATTTGGTACCTGCTTACTAAGTATCCTCCATTTTCAGGACAAAGTTAAGTCAAACCTTAAGTTAAACCAATTTTAAAAAATTTTTTATTTTTCTACAACTTTAAAGGTTATTTCCCATTTACAGTTACTACAAAAATGGTGACTGTATTCCCTGTGTTATTCAACACATTCTTGAGCCTTACACCCAATAGTTTGTACCTCTTCCTCCCCAACCCCTACATTCCTCCTCCCCCTGCTGATAACCACTGGTTTGTTCACTATATCTGTGAGTCTGCTTCTGTTTTGTAATATCTGTTCATTTGTTGTATTTTTTAGATTCCACAAACACATGATGTCATACAGTATTTGTCTTTTTCTATCTGACTTATTTCACGTAGCATATCGCCCTCCAAGTTCATCCATCTTGCTGCAAATGTCAAACTTTTGTTCTTTTTTTTTTTGTCTTTTTTGCCTTTTCTAGGACTGCTCCCGTGGCATATGGAGGTTCCCAGGCTAGGGGTCCAATCAGAGCTGTAGCCACCAGCCTACACCAGAGCCACAGCCACACCAGATCTGAGCCGCGTCTGTGACCTACACTGCAGCTCATGGCATCGGCAGATCCTTAGCCCACTGAGCAAGGCCAGGGATCAAACCCCCAACCTTAAGGTTCCTAGTCAGATTCGCTAACTACTGATCCACGACGGGAACTCTGAACTTTTGTTCTTTTTTATGCTGAGTTGTATTCCATTTGTGTGTGTGTGTGTATGTGTGTGTGTGTACCTGTACATCTTCTTTATCCATTCATCTGTTGATGGACATTTAGGTTGTTTCCATGTCTTGGCTATTGTAAATAATGCTGCTAATGAGCATTGGGAGGCATGTATATTTTTTGAGTTAGTGTTTTTGTTTTTTTTTCAGATATATACCCAGGAGTGGAATTGCTGGGTCCTATGGTTGTTCTATTTTTAGTCAAACCAATGTTTGATTCTTTAGGAGATGATCAGTGTTTCTCAATGTTTCTCAAGTTCTGGAGTAAATGTACCTATGTCATATTAACTGTTATTTTTCTTTCCAAAATGAAGCCAAAATACTATTAACATATTTAAAAAATTGAAAGATACAAAGATTCAAAGAATTTGATACTAGTCTTGATTATTTGCCAGTGGGAAGAAGACAACTTGAAAAGCTCAGTTCTAGGGGCCAGCGACATCTTTTTGGGTTCTATTAGGGGAACTTGAAGTTGTTTTGAAGTATCTAGGATAATGCTCCTCTTTTTGAGCATTGTTTGGAAGTAGTAAAGATATACCATTTTAAAGAGTCTGAACCTTTTGGGGGAGCTTGCTCTATGCTCTCTGGACACAGGGAACAGAGACTCTGCCTGTGCTGCTCCCTTCCCGACCCCTCCCTGCGCTACTCATCTGTCTAGTCAAACCTGAGGGACTATTACTCGGAAATCTCAGTGCCCCGCACAAAGCTAGCTGTGCATCTTTTTTTTTTTTAATGTCTTTCCTATTTTTAAAATGTTTTTTTCATTTTTTTTTGAAGTTTCATTGAAATATACTTGATTAACAATGTGATCATTTCTTCTGGACAGCAAAGTGATTCAGTTATACATGTATACACATCCTTTCCTGTTTATATTGCTTTGCAGGTTAATTTGATCAGAACAGAACTTGTTTAAATATTGATGGTTCAGGCAGGAACAATTCGGCTATTGTGTGTTGGTTTGGCTTTTGAGGGTTTTATTTTAACTTCACTGTGGAACCTCAAGTCCTTTTTTTCTTTTTTTAAACTAAATTGTATTTCTCTTTCATAGTACAAATCCTTGAGGAAGGAAGTATTTTCAAGATACCCACTTTACCCTGCCTTTGGTTCTTGTCCTCCCTGTGATCCATTGTCTTGTGCTCTTGCCAGTGTTTTAAGTAGTGTAATACCCATCGCTAATCATGCAGTCTACACGCTTTGAAGAAAAAAGCCCAACCGTGTGCTCTCCCCATTGTCTGCTGTACACGCTGTGAGTTTAGCGTGCCATTTAAGGCTCTCTGTGTCTGACCCCATCTGACCCTTCCACATTTAATCTCCCACCGAAGGCCTTCCTTCCTTCCCCCTGGATCCCTGAAGTGCTAGAAACTGATTTGCCCAGCAAACCGTCTTTCCCGCTCTTGCCTCAAAATCCACGTTACAGCCTGGTCCATGAAGTTCCCTCCAGCTCCCTAGAACTCTGTGGGTGGCTCGTAGTGGGCCACCCCAGAAGGTTTATTTCTTTGGCTGATTACCCTGACCCCCATTTACTTATAAATTCTTTGAAGGCAGAGACTCTTGAGTTTGTCATATATACTTTTCGTGTCTCTGACAGTCCTTCACTGTTGACTTAATTTCATCTTTAAAAGGAACTTGGATTTTTAAGGATGTCAGGGTGTCAGGGAAGCTATAAATATTTTGTTAGGCCAAAAAGAAAAAAAAAAAGAAAAGAAAAGTTTTACAATTTGATCCCCAATTTGGTGTTAAAGGGTTAAGCTTTTTTTATTATGTTAACGGTTAACAGGCTACGAAGGACCATCTCAAAGGAGGGACTTGGGCTTTGTAAAGGGTTTTCCCTTGGTTCTGAAAGTCCATGCCCGACCCTAGAAAGTACTCAGTTACAGTGGATCCTGGCAGCTGGTATTTAGAGGTCTGACTTGGAGAAGCCGAGGACCACGGGGCTAGGACCCTGGCCTCCGGTGCTCGCTCTGCACCTGGCAGGCAGCGTCTCAGGACCGCAATTCTTGAGGAATGAGGTTGATTTTTATTTTTATATTTGGATTTAATTTAGTTAGCACCATCCTAGGCACTGGGATGGAAATTTTCCATTTTCTTTCATCTCACTGTGATCTTGGGCAAGCTGGTTATCTGAACCTCACTTTCCTCGTCTGTAACATGGGTACGATAGCAAATATCTACCTCCAGGATGATAAGGAATTAAATGAAAACTGAGACCAAAATGTCATTTGTGAGGGCATATCGATGCTTTCAGTGCCTCTGATTAGATTCCTGAAGAGGCGATCCTTCTCTAGCCACAGTCACACCCCAGCTCACTGGCATGACTGTAATCTTCAGCAATGCTGCAGGGTTGCAACTGGAATGCTTCCTGCTGGTTTCAAGAATCAGGCTGCAAAGCCTGTGCCAGAAACTGCCCTATAGGAATTCCTCTCACTTCCTGCTCTACCCACCACCTCCTGTTCCCCAGGTTAACTAGTGCAGCTGACTAATTCTAATTCCCCTTGACCTTTTATCATTTAGGGTGTGGCGTTGCACAAACTCTTGGTCTTGCCCCCAAAGAGCTATGGATTCTCAAAGTGTGGTTGTTGGACCAGCAGCATCAGCCTCACCTAAAATCTTGTCATAAATGCATATTCTTGAGCTTCTCCCTAAATTCAGTGAATCAGAAGTCCTCTAGGCAATTCTCATACATGCCAAACTTTGAGAATCACTGAATAAAATTAATACGAGGAGGCCAGGTAGGGGTGATGCTCTATCTTTCTATAGTTCCTCTATTAGTGAGAAAATCTGCATTCGCTCAGTTGAGCTTATTCATTGCTGAAACTAAAAAAAAAAAAAATGCATGTGTCTTGGTTTATTTGGGAAATTTTTGAGAAAAAGACATTAACATATTGTGTACACACACACAAACAACCCCACACCACACAATTTTATTATGTTTACCAATAAAGTTAATTTTCCAGAGCCAGAATTGGAGCAGAATTTGGAACTGATTCTCTCCCCTGTTGTGCTGAATGGAGGGAAACAAGCTTTGTTAGTAATGCCTGCATAGTGTGGCTCCCCTACTTGTACCTTGTTCAGCAAGGAGTATGAGGAAGAATTGTAGGGATTTAGGATGAGCACAAACTGGAAAAGAGTGCCTTGTGAACAGATAATTTCCTCTGTGTTGAGCACCTATTACACGCTAACTGAACACCACACAGAAGCCTAAGGTGGTTTCTGACTCTCTAGAATGAGATGGCTGCCTGAGCGAGGCTCCAAAAGGCTGAGCTGTGGGACTCTTGGAAGGAAAGCTGACAAATCCAGGTTGACTGGAATCAAAGGTACGACCGGATAGAGTTGGAAGAGAGGCCGGCACTTGCCTTTTCCTACTTGGGCATGGAGGCTTTGACTTGCTGGGTAAGGTTGTTGTGGTTTTTTTTGTTTGTTTGGTTGGTTTTGGTTTTTTACCACACCCATAGCATACAGAAGTTTCTGTGCCACAGCAATGACAACATTGGATCCTTAACCCACTGAACCACCAGGGAATTTCCCAGTTAAGGGTTTGAGCCTGTATTTGATAAACCACAAGAATCATCAAAGAATCCTTTATTGTGTTATCGTGGACAATGCCATTCATAGTCTCTTTGGAAATAAGTGCACTTGTTTTCATAAACAACTTTTTCTTGCTATTTTAGAAAAAAGTGTTTAGTAGTGGGAAGACAATGCTTAGTTTTATAATGTCCCGTAAATTTTTGTCTCTCTCCATTTCTGTGTTTGTAAAATGGGGCTTATGTTGGAGCCCCATCTTGGAGGGTCATTGGGGACAATTATGTTAACCATCACTGCCCCCTAGACCCAGAGCCAGGTACTCCTTTATTTCTAGTTCCCTTGCTGCTCCCCAGAGTAGCTTTTACATTTCTCTCTGACACGCTTTTTGCTTCCTCCCACCCCCAGTCTGAGAGGTCTTCTGGATCTCACCTGACCTGTAAGCCACCATGGGTCTGCATCCAGTGTATTCTAATGAATGTGATATCAGAAAGTTCCATGAATTCTAATTAGTGTGTTAGTAGTAAAGAGTTTCCTGAATAAGCTTTGAACTTAAGTAAGGAAATTATGTCTCATCCCTGGGATCCCTTGGAGTTTACCTTATCTTCCCAAGGGAAATACACTCTTGTGTACTTCTGACTTTAAGCCTGAAAACCTGGGCTAAAAGGACAGGTCCTGGAGAGGCTGACTTCCTTCCACAGAGCCTGGATGGGGGCAGAGCAGCTAGGGGAAAAGACATAGGCTGATGGTTGACCAACTGCACCCGAAGCAGATATGGGGCTTCAGAGTTAGTGTGGGATTGAGCTTGCTCTGCAATGGGAATAACCAATCAATCACAGACAACTTGGGCAACTGGTGTTTTGCTGTGAGATTGAATGAGTTTCCTTTGCTCCTCGCTTTTGTTTAAATACCACCCCTCCCACCCCACCTCCCCCTGTCCCCAGGCCCGCCCCACCCCCCTGGAGCTTTTACCTTACAGACTCAATACCAAGCACATTCATTTTTCATATATATATTTTTTTGCCCCTTATAATTTTCTACCATTATGGAAAGGGTGATAGGCAAAGATGAGAGGGAGTCAAATACTTCAAGAAGAACTGAAGTATTTTTTTTTTAATGATTTTTATTTTTTTCTATCATAGCTAGTTCACAGTGTTCTGTCAATTTTCTACTGTACAGCAAGGTGACCCAGTCACACATACATATATACATTCTTTTTTCTCACATTATCATGCTCCATCATAAGTGACTAGATATAGTTCCCAGTGCTATACAGCAGGGTCAAGAACTGAAGTTCTTAGTTCCCTCAAAAATGAAGTGAATCAGTTAATATTAGACCTCAGATAAGCTGCACCAGTAAAGCATGACCTGATGATTAAGGCCTCACTCTCTGCATCAAGACTAGCTGGCAAGTTCCCTAACCTCCTCATGCCTCAGTTTCCTCATCTGTAAAGTGGAGATAATTATTCCCTCTCATGAAGCCATTATGAATATTGAATGAGGTAATGTTTGTGAAACACACAGAACAGTGTCAGGCATGTACCATTGTTTGTTCAGTAAATAAATGTGCCTCCTGAGTTTCATAGCTCTGACTTGCTGTGTGCCATTCCTTTCATTCAGCAGATATATTTTTCCCAGTGCTGAAATCCAAATGTGAGCCTAAGATCTGGTTTCCTAGAAAGTTCCTTAACTTCCGTTTTCCAACATAGTTACAATGTCCCAAGTTAAGACTCAGACTCTTCAAATTCATCGGGATGTGCAAGTGTTTCCTGGTTTTTCTTCAGAACATTGCTTCAAGGCATTTTTTTTTTAATGTGTTTTGATTGGTAACTATATATTTTTGTATATCACACAGTTATCATGGATTCCTTCAACTATTTTAGGATTCATTCCAGATGAGAATTTAAAGACAGGCATACTTAATTCTCCTACCATTCTCCAGTCACAAACATTCTCTCTATTCTGCTCAGAGCCTTTAGAGAGCCACATGGAAAGTATTATTTTTTTCTGATAAAACTGTTTCCCACATCAAAGGAAGTTAAATGTTCTGAGTCCCTATCCCTGTGTTGCCTTAAGGATTACTCATGAGTTTGTTTTTCTATAGGAATGAGATAACTTCTTGGTCTGTATGATAACTTCCAGGGTTAATGACTTCTGCTGAAAACTTGTGGGCAGTGTGACTCAGGGCAGATGGCTGCTCACCTTGCCCTGAACCTGGAAATTCCATGAGCGAACGTGTCACCTGCCACCCTAGAGTGCTACCTGGCTACAATGGGTCTTCAAGAAACTGCAGTTGTTACCATTTGCGGGAAGGTATTAGAGTGGATACGGTTAAATGCCTGTCTTAATGTCCTTAACCCAGGGCTCGGCTGACTTCTGAGGATTTCGTAATTGCAAGGAAGCCCTGAGAACATTTCTCTGGTGACTGGGATAGTGACGGGGGAGGGCCCTCCCGGTGCCGGTTCCCTCCGCGGGCTGCCGGGCTGTGTGCTCGGGTGTGGGCTGGCTGCCACCCTCACGCAGCGCACGTAGCCCTGTCACTCAGCCGTCTCCCCGCTGGCCGGGAGCCAGGCCTCATCGGGAAGGACCGCCTTCCCAAACTCAAACAGCCTGTACTGCAGTGTCGATGTTCCTGGGCCTGTTTACTGTGCTTAATTGCAGGGTTCTGCTTGAATCCCCTCCAAGAAGAAGAATTAAGCACATATCAGAAAGGAATGACAATAGTCTTTTAAATTCCTGGCCTCTGAGAGTTGGAGTGGCTTTTGGGGAAGTGTGAATCACTCAAGTTCAGGGTGATTCACTCAAGTTCATGCACGAAGCACAGGATCCCCTGGAATAGAATTTTGATCTAGCACAGTTTGACCTTACAGACCTGTGAATCCTCTTCAGGGTCCTGGGTGTGTGTATATGTATTTCTGAGGATGGGGGCCGGAGCCCAGCTCTTTAACGTAAGAATCTCAAGATGCTGTTATCAACCGAGCTAAGAACCCTGAGTGAAGGCTCCAGAGTCTTGGTAGTTGTTGATGGTTGTTTGAATGATCTCAAAGTTAAGGCCAAGGTCATAGTAAAGAGGGGTACAGATGACCAAAGTCTACTTGAGGACAGGTTTTCAAGTGAATATGGTACATTCCCTGCCCTTCTAGGCACGCTGCTCCTGCCTGACCAGGAGGAACTAGCAGGCCCATTTTGCCAAAGCAACTGAGAGTTGATTATCACTTCTGATTTTTCATTTTCAGGTATGGGGGGCATAATGATTACTGTTGCAAATTGGGAGGTAAGGTTGTGTTTAGTAGAGTTCTGGGTATGTGCGTTCAGGGAAAGGAGTTTTTAGTGTGGCCTTAGGGCAGATGAAGAAGGCAAAAGGAGTTCTCAGTGTTCTCAGAAGTAGAATAGTAGAACAGTAGACATTTTTGTGGGTAACTTGGGGTTCATTGAAAGAATTACTTACCTGACAGATACGGACTATCTGATGTTCTGAATCTTCTGAACTGTGTGGTCAGATGCTGAGACTTTGGGAAGGGGAACGTGGTAGCTGGACACAGCTCATGTTGTCACTCACCAAAAACATATTTTCCCATTTCTCCCTCATCTCATTATATCAGTCTTTAACTAGATAACAAGCAATCTGCCAAGATAACTAATGACAGTTTGCATGTTTTGTTTTGTTTTTGGTTTTTTTTTTTTTGTCTAAAGTGCCTATATTATCTCCAACTAATTTCTTTATGCCAATCTAGATGAAGTTAGAATGAATATAAAGATTCTAAAACACTTTTTATGCTTATGAGCTGTTCATCGTCACATTGAGAGCCTACTTTTTTTGCAACGGACTGACAGCAGTGTGAAGTCTGTGTAGTGACATTTTCTTGAAACTGTTAGAGAAAGCTTTGCATAATTGCAATTATGCCTTGTGAATATTGTACTGGAGGAATTTAAGTGATTTAGGTTATATATATTTTTCAATTTTTATTGAAATATAGTTGATTCACAATGCCTTATATATATATATATATATATTCTTTTTTAGAGTCTTTTCCATTATAGGTTATTATAAGATATTGAGTAGAGTTCCCTGTGTTACACAGTAGGCCCTTATTGGTTATCTATTTTATATATAGTAGGGTGTCTTTGTTAATCCCAAACTCCTAATTTGTCCCCCCCCCGCTTTCCTCTTAGGTAACCATAAGTTTGTTTTCTGTGGCTATGAGTCTTTCTGTTTTGTAAATAAGTTTGTTTGTATCATTCTTTTAAGATTCCACACATAGGTGATATCATATGATATTTGTCTTATCAAGGTGATATAAATTGAACCCATTTCTCGCCAGAAAACTTCACCTCTTACTTTCTCCATACAGATGATTTGCTTGGATGTTTTTCCAAGTTAATAAAGCACATAGTCTTGTGTACCTCATTTCAAGTCTTACATATCTAGTACTCTGTGTGGTCGGTGCCTTATGGTGAAGAGAGGAAGGGTCCTGGGCCCCCACTGCTACGTCCAGAGCGGATATGGGGGAAAGACTTGAGGGAAGGAGGTCTGGCAGAGGTCTGGGCTGCTGTAGATGGTGCTGAAGAAGAAAGGATATGGTTGAGCCTAGTAAAGAGAGGTGAGGAGGGAGCCCACATGTAGCTTGATCTCTCAGGAGAACCTCAGAGAGTGATCTCTAAATCTAGCCTGATGTATTTTTTTTTTGTGGCCCTGATTTAAAAATTGGGATTGGGAGTTCCTGTGTGGCTCAGCAGATTAAGGACCTGGTGTTGTCTCTGAGGATGTGGGTTTGATCCCTGACAACACTCAGTGGGTTAAGCATCTGGCATTGCCGCAGGCTGTGGAGTTAAGTCACAGATGCAGCTCCGATCTGGTGTTACTGTGGCAGTGGCATAGGCCACAGCTGCAGCTCTGATTTGAGAAATGTACATATGCTGCAGGTATGGCCATAAAAAGAGAATGAATGAATGAATGAATGAATGAGTAAATAAAGGGATCAGAAATATTTAGGAGAGTTTACATACAAATCCATTTCAGTTGCCTGCTACTCTCCTAAAATCTGAAGATTTTGTAACACCAGCCCCTCATCACAAAGGATAGCAAGTTTCCTGGTTGTAGCTAGCATAGTACACGCTCCAGAGTTCTGACGGCTCAGATCTGGTATTACTGTGGCTGTGGTGTAGGCCGGCAGCTCTAGCTCCAATTTGACCCCTAGCCCAGGAACTTCCATATGCTGAGGGTTTGGCCTAAAAAAGACAAAAAGAAAAAATTCCACTCTCTAACTTAAGATCAAGTCACACTGGTTAATTATGGAAATTATGAGTGATATGAAATATGTTCCTGTAAAAATCTATACTGTTGACTGTTACTGGGGAAATGGTGAGTCTAAGTGGAGGCTGGGGTGGGACAGATACCTCCCCTTCCCGCCGTAGATCTAAAATGATCATTATTGCTGAATGGACAGTGGAGCTCACTGATGCCAGTGTTTTGAAATGCTTTACACATGCAGTCGAGCTGTGGTTGGTTTCAATTCAGAGCATTCTGTGTAGGCATTGGGATGGAAACCTTGGACTTTCCTTTTTCACCTTTTCCTTGGGGATTGATGGGATATGGTTTTTTATGAAGCCAACTCAATAATAACTCTTAACAGAAACACCGTGGCATTTGGGGAGCAGATTTTGTTACTTGGGTGTGGCTGTTGAAGTTCTCTATGTCTGTATAGGTTTTCAAAGACTCCTTACCCATTTACTGCCTGCAGAGTGGCTGCCGAGATATCCAGAGCACATATCTCTGGTCTAGTAAATTTAAATATTAATCTCATCAGGAAGTTTTGGAAAAATAAAAAGTCCGCGATAAGGGAGACTTCCTCCTGATGGGTGTCAGTGTTATTGCTTGGCATGTTTGTCCTGTGATAACTGAAGTACTCTGGCGTTGCTTTTATTGTTCCTGGAGTGTTCTCCTCTATACACTCCAAATCCCTTCCCGGCTTGATGAGGTTTGGATAGCAACGCCGTGGAACCGATCAGTTTCCGGAGTTTGTTTCTGCCCCGTGCGCGATTTGGCACAGAAATCGTTATTGATGTGAGCCTTACTTCTCAGCGCATCCTTAGCCTCCTGGTTTTAGACTGTGTCAAAGACTAACAAATATTGGGAATGTGCCCAAACCAAGACCCATCTCCTGTGGCCCTTGCCCAGAAAACACTGATACAGTTGGCCTGTGTGGTCACGACGGGCCCACTGAGGCCCACAATAATTTCCTTCCATTGTTTCCAACTTGATGCTATGGCTTCGGGAACCAGGAGAGAGAGTGAAGATTACCTCTGGCCAGAGAAATTCTCTTTCTCTCTCTTGGGCAATCAGATACTTTGCTGACACTTAGGAGTTTTGTCCTAATAATAAGTCCCATGGAATGTGCCAGGTCCTGCCCTGTGCGTGTTGTTTTATAGATGCAGCACTTTGTAAAGGATGTACATTTGTGAGTTTGTACCTGTTTTTTCAGTATTTAATCAAAGCTGAGTCCTGAGGCAGGTAAGCACTTCCTAATGCCCTGAGGAACTCTGTTGCTGCTTCTGGGGTTGATGCTCAGATAGTCTTAGATCTTCTTGAACTATTGGAGGCCAGGTACCCCAACCCTTCTTTACAGAAAAGAAAACAAGCCTGGGATCACATGATTAGTTGCAGAGTGAATGAGGTGGCAGGCATCCAGACCAGTGACCTTTTCCTTAGAGTAGAAGTGTTTAAGAATATAAGATTATGTAGCATTGATGGAGTACTTTTTCTTCTTTTCAGAGCTGCACAGTGGGGAGAGGCTGAGTTGGTAGGGAATCCAGCTTGTAATTGTTTGTGGCTTAAGTGACTTTCAATTATTGGCTCCATGGTGGCTCTTATAATCCTAATAGCTGCTTCCAGGGATGGGTAATTCCCTAGTCATTACAGGTGACTTCATTTATCTCTTCTTCCCCAGCGAGGCCCATCATTTCTGTCTGCAGCCAATCACCTTTCTCCAAGCCATCTTTTGCCTGGTGGTACCATCATTTATTAAATTTTGATCTCAGTACCCTCAGAATTCCACCTCTGAAAGATGTTCAAGCTGACAGCCTCACTCCAGCTCTGAGACGACATTGCATTGACATTTTAGACGTTCAAAGGCAGGATATGGGGATTGCTAGCTGCATGGGAATATAAAGTTTGAGAGATATCATGATTTAAGCTTTAAGATCATTATAAAGCCAAGTTACTATTCAGCCTTATTTGTATTCTATTATGCAACGTGTGTGAAGCCTTGCAAGTGCAGGCCTAGTTCATGTCTTCGTGTTACCACTCAGAGTGACTTGGCATGCATTGAAGCTGATTCATTGAGCCACTAGTGTGTTAGTTTGGGCTCTACCTGACTGTTATTTTACTAATGACAGGACCTTGTCATTTATAAGGGGAAATATGAACTGGATCACTACATGTATGTTTGAAGCTAATGTGTTTTTTCTTGTTGGGTGTTTTTTTTTCCGTGGAGATTCCTGGGCCACTGCAGTGACAGTGCCAGGTCCTTAACCGACTGTGCCACAAGGGAACTCCTGAAGATATGCTTTAAAGTGACAGAAATCTCTGCTAATCTAAGTGGAATGTAAACTTACTCTTGAGAGGAAAGAACCATTTTCAAATCATTTATTTATCAAATTTAAACAGATAGTTTCTGTGTGTCAGGAACTATTCTAAGCCCTAAGAATATATCAGAAAATATTTAACAGGAAAAATATCCCAACACAACATCCTGTGTTGCCAGTATCTTCCCTGCATGTATCTCACCCCTACAAAGAAATTTTCGAAATAAGGTAATGTCCTGTGAGAAGAACTGGCTTTCTGTACTTTGCTTATTTTTTTTTTCCTACTCTTTGCAATAAATTATCCAGGGAACAGTTAGAGGTTTGTTCATAGTAATTCCCTAATAGTAATTTTCAGTAGGATTTTGAGTTCAGCTTCCTGCTTTTATCTCCACCTGGCTGATACAGGTAATGTTTGGGCAAAGGAAGAGAATACCAGGTTATCATCTGATTCGATAATTGTCAGTAGGAAGAAGACAGGCCTCGAAAAAGGCATCAAAAAGTGTCTGTGGCTTTTTCTACGAACTGGGTCTGCCTGTCATCTACGCTAACAAGTTGGGGGCATAGCTTCCATTGGCCCTTTTCTCTTCTTTCTGTCTGAAGCATTTTATTGCCCTTTTCCTCCTTTGTGCTTGGCTTCTGTCTCTTTGTAAATGTAAGTATTTTTTGCCATTAATTGAAGACTGGCTGATTCGGTGATTTGAGGGCACTTGTTAATAAGGCATAAAGTCTAAATCACCTAACCTCATGATTCTGATTTTGTGGGTCTAGGGTGGGAATCCAGAATCTACTTTTCCTAAAAGAAGGATTGAAGAAGGGCAGGGCATCCCAGTGATGATGTAGATATTATTTTAAATGTTCTGGAACTGCGGGAATACTGTTGAACAATTTTCCACGCAGCTGAGCCATAAGGTATGGCTTGGCTGTTTATCTTAGATGCTAAAGAGTCCACAGTCACGTATTGTACACGGACGTCAGGGGCCGGCAGCCACTTCTGTCACATTGCACCCTAGAAGACTGTTACTCAGCTGTCCACTGGTGGGTGAAGACTGTCTCAGCTTTGCTAACCAGCTCCCTTGGGATTTCTCCATAGGCGATGGTGGCTTGCTACCCAGGAAATGGAACAGGTTACGTTCGACATGTTGACAACCCCAACGGCGACGGCCGCTGCATCACCTGCATCTACTATCTGAACAAGAATTGGGATGCCAAGGTACTTGGAGTAATGGGCGTCAAGTGTGGGGTTAGGAACTGTAGGAAAAGAGTTCAGAGGACTTAGAGTTTGGAGTTCATAATTCCCACTGAAGAATCTTTTCTATTTCACATTTCCTTTTTCCTTCTCATGGTATTAGTACTAAAGTCAATGAGATGAAAACAATAGATATGAAGTTAATTTGATGGGGGTGGGTGGGTAGGGCCATTATTAGGTTATAGGTTATAATTTGATGGTCGATGAAGAGAAGGTATCTTATTATTTTAGGAGCAGGGATCAGTTTTTTTTCGCCTAATCCAGAGCTAATAGGATTTCTCAATGTGAAATAAGATATACTTTTCCCTGACAGCAGGGATATACTTTTCCCTGCCAGCAGCAACATTTAGAGAATTTAACAAAAGTAGAGCTATTAGACAGAAAACGATTCTCAAGCAAGGTTTCCCACAGTCTTCTTTCTCAGGGTGAAATGCCTCTGTGGTGGCCTCTTGCCATGGTTTACTATGGTGTGAACGCCAAAGGCTTCATGGCTTATTTTCTTATATAGATAGAGATATGAAGTCTGGTTCCACGCTTACAAACATTTGTCTGGAATTCGTATGCTTTCTGAAAGTTAAGGATGATTTAGGAGTCTGAGAAGTTGGAGAACTTTTCGAGCTGATTTGGCTTTTGAACCTTCTGCATCTCCATTTCCTGTTCATTAGGACAGATGCTGGCTGTCCTAGAGTAAGGAGATTTTATCCGGGGTCAGAAAATCTAAATGTGAGGAGTTCCCGTCATGGCGCGGTGGAAATGAATCCGACTAGGAACCATGAGATTTCAGGTTCAATCCCTGGCCTCACTCAGTGAGTTAAGGATCCTGTGTAGGTCGCAAACACGGCTCGGATCCCGTGTTGCTGTGGCTCTGGCGTAGGCTGGCAGCTACAACTCCGATTAGACCCCTAGCCTGGGAATCTCCATATGCCGCGGATGTGGCCCTAAAAGGACAAAAGAAGAAAAAAAAAAAAAGAAAAGAAAATCTAAACCTGGGAAACCAGTGAATCAGTGACAAGCCTCCCTATTTGGTAACATGACTGGAATATATTCCCTTAGTTGTCCTTTAAAATCTCAAAAGGTGATGCTATAGACATGAGAGTAAAGTTGTCAGATTGGTGATAATAAATAACAGAGTATGAAATCATTCAGTGAATATTCGTGTGCCTGTACTGGTGCCCGGCATTTGGCTGTGGGGAAATACTGATGTATAAGGCCTGAATTCTACCTTGACATGGTTCTTCTCGTGGATAGATGGGGTGAGCATGTAATAAAAAAAAAGTAATTCAAGAAAGAGAGTGATGTATGTCCTAAAAGATACAGATAAGGTGGTCTGGGAGTCAGGAAAAAAGAGTATGTAACTTCCAACTGATGAAATCACTTTGGAGCTAGGGGAGTTCCAGAGAAAGCTGTAAATTCTAATTGAAGGGGAGGTTATGTGTGGTCACTGTCCTAGGGAGCTGTTAATATTAGATTGAACTATATGAAATTGCTGTAGGTCAAAAACAGTCACGTATTGGCAGTTCCATATGATTTGACCCAATAGTACTTGGTTTTGTATCCAGGGGTTTCGTGATGGTGGGGGTGGGAAGGCTTCATTTGGTATGAGGTGAATAAGGAGATATGTGTGTTAGCCAAGTTTGAACAAAGAATGAGGTCAAAGTACAATCTAGGGCATAATACACACATGGAGTAGCAGTTGGAAGATAGCTTTACTTCTAGATGATGCTAAACTATCATTGTTAATGAACTATATCTGAGACCAAGAAATAATCTACCTTTTTTGTGGCCCTCAGCTACACGGTGGGATCCTGCGGATATTTCCAGAAGGGAAATCATTCATAGCAGATGTGGAGCCCATTTTTGACAGACTCTTGTTCTTCTGGTCAGACCGCAGGAACCCACATGAAGTCCAACCTTCCTATGCGACCAGGTAACAGCCAGGGCCACAATTGCCCTTAAGAAGCTTCTTGTACAAACCTCGGTTCCCAGAGAATTCTCTCAGCTTGTGTTCTGAGCATATGAGGGGCCAACCACCCCCCAAAGCTGACAGCAAACATATTTGAAGTCAATAAAAATTGCGGGAGAAACGCTAGACTCGTTAGTACACCAAACCTATCTTGAACATACTGTTTTCCATTAGGTGAGCATCTTGGATTCCAAATTCCCCAGTAAGTCTTTCTCTTCTCTCGCTTCTTCCCCACCCCTCCATTAAAAAAACTTAATGTTGAATTACTCCTAGGGAATGTTGACTGTCACAAATTAGGAATTTGGTCTGGTTCCCTCTAGAGAAGTTGCCAGTTCCAAGTGGAGAAAGAACCTTGAGGAAAAAAAAAAAAAGAAATTTGTTCTGATTTTGTTTTCTTTTCACCCTTTCCTTAGCTTAAAATTTGAGCTTACTGTACCCATCATGTCCTAATAGTTGGATTTTTAAAATTCCTTTTTTTAAAAAACATACTTTATCGAAGTATAGTTAATTTACAATGTTGTTAGTGAAATTCCTTTCTTTAGATCATGCATGGGAAGGTTTTCAGAGTAAATGAACAAGTTAGCATTGCTTAGTATTAATCTTAGAAATCCTTGATATAATGTATTTTTTTTTTTTTTTTTTTAGGGCCACACATGCGGCATATGGAAGTTTCCAGGCTAGGGGCTGAATCAGAGCCATGTCTGCGACCTACACTACAGCTCATGACAATGCCGGATTCTTAACCCACCGAGAAAGGTCAGGGATCAAACCCGAATCCTCATGGATACCAGTTGGGTTTGTTACTGCTGAGCAGCAATAGAAACTCCATCTTCCATTCTGATATAATCTTTTTTTTTTTTTTTTTTTTTGCTTTTTAAGGCTCCACACGCAGCATATGGAAGTTCCCAGGCTAGGGGTCAAATTGGAGCTACAGCTGCTTGCCTACACCATAGCCATAGCAACATCGGATCTGAGCCGCATCTGTGACCTACACCACAGCTTACGACAACACCAGATCCTTAACCCACTGAGTGAGGCCAGGGATCAAACATGCATCCTCATGGATACTAGTTGGATTTGTTATGGCTGAGCCACAATGGGAACTCCAATATAATCTTAATTTTGGATTCTGCCTCTCATTTGCCTTTGTTTTATGGACGAAGCTGTAAACCAGGTGGTATTGGAGCTCTGTGGGGTGTAGCTTGAATCGGGAATAGCAGTTGGGGGCAGGGAGGAGAGAGATTGGTTAGAAGGATAATGACTAAACCTTAACAAGCCTAATTAAATGAAAATCACAGGTGTAAAGTGCTTAAGGGTTATGTGTCTCCCTCCAGAAATCACAGATCTGAGCTCCACACAGAGCTGCATATTAAATGTCAAACTGGGATGTACCCTAGGTGAGCAGTTAAGTAATTCTACCACCAAAGCCTACTGTGGCTTATTTAATGGGACACAATAATTGGACCCTGTCATTTGTGCAGAATTCTCCAGTGTCTCCATGACCAGAGTCACAGGGGAAACATTAGCAAATGTTGATGAGAATCCCTTAGAAAAAAATCAAGTGCTATAGAAATTCCAGTAGCTGATAATAATAATAATAATAATAGTAATAATAATAATAATAACAAATGAACCTTTTAAAAACTCAAGCATGAAATGACTCCTGTTATAGTCTATCCTGTTATAGATGGGATAAAGCAAATGAATGGGATGCAGTAGAAAGCTTGAGGGCATTGGTATCATTGTGTCATTGGCTCAATGTGGAAAACTAAGAGAAAATAGCCCAGAATTGTAAGTGTCTTGTGATTTGGTAAGTTACTCTCCAAAGCTTCACTAGGATGTCATCACTTCTTTGCTCTTCCAACCAACTTAAGTCTCTCAATCCTTAGCAGAATGACTCCTTTCCAGCATTTTTTGTTTAGATCATCTTGACCTGTTACATTATTTGTTAAATCGCTTTTCTCCCCTGCTAGAGCCCAAGCTTCTTGAGAAAAAAGCTGATGTATTCACAGGACCATTTGAATTCCCATCGCTCAGGATAATGCCTGGCGCATACTCGGAATTCCTTACATGTTTTATTACATTTAAATAGACTTGAAACCAGAGAAGTTTATTTTAAATTCAAATTGGGATGGACCTCTAATAATGGGAAAAAATTTAAACGTTGACTTTACAAATGACCGTTATGTGAAATTTATAGCAAGTATTTTTTATTTTTTGGTAGTGTTTTCAAGCCTCTTTTTAATATCTGCTTATCTTTCACAGATATGCCATGACTGTTTGGTACTTCGATGCTGAAGAGAGGGCCGAAGCCAAAAAGAAATTCAGGAATTTGACTAGTATGTGTTTGAAAATTTTCTGTGATTTTTTGATCTAGTTAATCCATAACTTTTATTCAAGATTTTTATGTACATTCTAATATATTCTGTTTAGTCTCAGCTATTGCTTAGCTTCGTATATAATGGCATCTTGATGGGCCTAATTCTGTTCTTAGCTCTACTGAAAAATCAGAAAAAAAAACCCACAAAGGACATCCCCTGTGAATGCCCACTGATGATGTGACAGTTAAAATAGATGGGAACTAGTTAACTTTTGATCATTAATGTTTGTCCATCAAACATAACGTTAAATTCTGACCCTGATTTTGGCACGTAATGAAAGAAATGCAATGGAACTTTAGCTATGATGGTTAATCTATTACATTGGTACAAGACCAGTGTGGTGACTCTGAATATAAAAACTGGGCTCTTATAATATAAATTGAATGTGACTTAACATCATTCCTGTTGCCTCTATCCAGTGTTATAAGGCAGCATTTCCGAAAATATGTTGTATTGAAACACAGGTTGGTTTGCAAGAAGATAAATTCCTGGCCACTAAATGTGGGAAATGTTACATATTGTATCTCTTTCTTGAAGAGTCACATTGCTCATGGGCATATTAATCCAGAAAATATTAATCTAAGAAATCGTACCATAAAGATGTATGTGACATTGCCTAACCCGTGACCCATTTGGACTGTATGCCTAGCAAACACCAAAGAAAACAAGTTTTGCTAAACCTATCAGGAGGCACTGCATTCAGCTTTGTTCTGTAAGATGGGGAGCATTTACTGGAGGCTTTTGGGGTGACATTTGTGACACTAAACTCATCAGGTCGAGCCTCTTACCCTCTTTGTTTTCTTTTCTGTTCCTAACCCAGGGAAAACCGAGCCTGCCCTCACTGAGGACTGACCCTGCTCTGAAATCCGCTGGCCTCATTCATCTTAGTAACAGTTCCTGAATTCTCTTTAAGAGTTGAGGAAGGCCTCTTCTGCAGGGACTCGGTGATGAGAACCCCATACTATTGCTTGCATCATTCACATCCCTGTCTTGCGTATGGTACTTTGTGTTTTCTTGCCAAGACTGCATCCACCTCCAGACACTTTGCCAGACGAACTCATTTGCTAACTCCAGAAATACCTGCAGACAACCTAGCTGGCCAGCGGTGGAATTGATAGATTTGGTGATCCTGGCTTTTGAAGCAAGAACCTGGAAGCATGAGCGAGGGCATGAATCTTACTTGCACTTTATGTACACTTCCTGATTTGAAAGGAGGAGGTTTGCAAAGAAACAAAATGGTGACAGATGCCACGGCGAGGCATCGCTGAAGCCTTAACAGAAGGAAACAGAAATGTGTGTCATCTGAACAATTTCCAGATGTTCTTAATCCAGGGCTGTTGGGGTTTCTGGAGAATTATTGCAACCTAATGACATTATTACCTCTAGAAAGGGCTGCTGTCATAGTCATCAGTTTCTAAATCTCCAGGGACACTCCTTTTCCCTGGTCCTGCAACCTGGACTTTCTGCCTCTGCCCCATTTTGATGGAATAGGTCAATGCCATTCATTTTCTAGTATCACTTCTTATTTGGAGAACCTAATTCCCTGGAGGCAAAAGTAGACATTAATTGTTTTGATTGCTTTGTTGAAAGGAAATTTGAATTTAAATCAAAGGGTGGGAGGGGGGATCTTCCTGGTAGTTTGGAGCCAACAACCTCTGATAATGATGTCAAAAGACCTAATATATGTGCATCTTGAACAGTTTGAGACTGGAGATGGAGTTGGAACTGTGGACGTTCCTATTTTTCAGTTTTCCTTTTTAATGGCCTCACCCTTCTTTAATTTAACAAAGTAAGAAAATCACAAAAACTAGGGTGCTGAAATGTTAAAAGGAAATGGAAATAAAGCAAAAAATCCTGAAAAGCTGCTTGAGTTCTTCCACATTTTCTGTCCCTAGTAGCCTCTTCTCAGCAGACTGGACCCTCCAGATCCACTGTGGTTGGTAGTATGGCTGGAATTGTGGAATTTGCTAGAACTGTGGAAAGTTCTACTGCAGTGAACACAGATTCCGCTGCCTGCAGAATTCTGTATTGAGTCCATGAAGGTTACTCTAGTTTCCAGTTCTATTTTCATATTTGTTAAATCCCTGTAATTTCTTGCTTGAAAACCCTATGCACATTAAGGGGCCAGAAACATTTTGTCACTTAACAGATGAATAGACTTTCCCAGAAGGAAGCATATTTTCGTGTGTACCTGGCTTTGGAAAATTTTCAGATAAGACTTGTCTTTTTTTTCTCACGAGTGCTCTATATTTTTTTTCCCTATAGTACTCATCACCTTCTAAGTTACTATGTAAATTACTTATTTATTATGTTCATTGTCTTGCATCCTTCCTCTAGAGTGTAAGCACAATGAAGACAGGGATTTTTGTATGTGTTCAACCAGTGGAATGTATTCCCAGCACCTAAAATAGTGCTTGGCACATAGTAAGGGCTCAGTAAATACTTGTTGAATAAACGCTTGCCTTAGTATTTTAATTGTTTGATTTATTTCCTCTATCTTGGGCAGGATGGGCTTGGTAGAATTTTTGCGCATGTGTCTTTCTGTCATTGTTGACTTTAAGTTTAGGCTAAGAATTTTAGGAAGCTTTGATCATAGTGTCCTTTCATATTATCTGTTTGAAGAGGTCATTGGCAACTATGAATCTGAAGATTGAACAAAGAGGATTCTGCCCTTCTATGTCCTGGAACTACAGGAGTACGGAGAACTTCAGAGAGGATAGACTGCATTCTTCCTTTGGAAAAATTTTGAAAACCTTCAACAACAGAGAAAGAAAGAAGGTTGTTTACTAAGAGTTTTATATTCTGTAAAATGGTAGCTAAGTTTTTTCCATGATAACTATCATAGTGAGAATGATGATGATATTCTGAAAGAACATTGTTACAAAATATCATTACAATAGTATGTCTTGTATCTTTCACTTAGTCAATATTTTGAGTTACCCAAAGATCAGACCTCATATGCTTTGCCTTCCAGACAAAGGTCCTATAACCAAATAAACTATATATATATCAAATCAATTTTTAATGCATTGATTTTTTTCATGGCTGAATTTGAGTCCTGGAAAATACAACTAAGAGTGACTGCTTTTTTTCCTCCTCTCTTTGACAGCCCACTTAGGGGAGGACTTAGCCCTGATGAAGAAACATTATTTGGCAAATAATCGGATCAATTTCCTTTATATTCCTGGCAATGAAATGTTAAGAGCCTACCTCAGTGTTACGTCACCTACATAGTGCAGAGTCCTTGGCAGGAGATTAAATTTTGAGCCAAAGATCCAATTTCATGGAAAGAAAGGGTCTTACCTAAGTGCATTAAATAGATCTTTAGTAGAGTAGTTAATACCAATTAAATGCTGGGCTGTCTGAATTATGAATTATCCATTCAGACATGATTTTGTTTTTCTTTTTTAAATAACTCAGGTTGTTTTAGAGGCTGGATCATCCTAATTTCTTTTGGCCATTTGGTCTTGAAATTTCCTGAGTTTTAGGAAGCAATGATGGGAAATGCCATGCCTGATCAGCAGTTAGCATGACATAGGAATTTAGAAATGTCAGGTATTTTATATTGGATCAACTATGCAGACAAGCCCAAGGGGTGCTCTTGGTAAAGTTATTTTAAATAAAAATAATACAAAATTGACTTAGCTTCAGTCTTAAGTCTTTTAAATGGCATGAAAATAATACTGGTTAGTGAGATGGCTAGAGACTATTGTCAAAACAGAGTGGAAATAAATAGTTCTTTTCAAGGTGAGGGTGGTTATAGTTGAACCCTGTTGGATAATATTTGCTGGTTTATATTTATATTTAAGACCCAGCCGGCTTTCAGACCCAATCTCCTCCCATCCGAAAATGATTTTTTTTTTTTTTTAATGGCTGCACCCATGGCATATGGAAGTTTCTGGGCCAGGGACTGAATCAGAGCCACAGCTGCAACCTATGCCACAGTTGTGGTAATGCTGGATCCTTTAACCCACTGCGCCGGGCCAGGGGTCAAACCCATGCCTCTGCAGTGAACCAAGCTGCTGCAATTAGGTTCTTAACCCACTGTGCCATAGCAGGAACTACCAAAAGTGATTTTTTTTTTTGTCTTTTTGCTATTTCTTTGGGCCGCTCCTGCAGCATACGGAGATTCCCAGGCTAGGGGTCGAATCAGAGCTGTAGCCACCGGCCTACGCCAGAGCCACAGCAACGCGGGATCCGAGCCGTGTCTGCAACCTATACCACAGCTCATGGCAACGCTGGATGCTTAACCCACTGAGCAAGGCCAGGGACCGAACCCGCAACCTCATGGTTCCTAGTCGGATTCGTTAACCACTGCGCCACGACAGGAACTCCCCAAAAGTGATTTTTTAATAGGTTGCTGTCTCTCCAGTTTGATAGGTGAGGTCCTTTGAGATCCATGGCCTGTCTTTACATTTGCAAAACCAAGGTCAGGCTCGAGTCATGATTCACTGCCATTGGTAAGATGACTACCTACTCAGAGGTACTCTGTGCTGGGCCTGTGCTACACACGCTCATGGGTTTATTCTCTTTGCAGCCATGAAGAGGCAGCTCTTCTCTAACTTGGAGTGGTTAGGTGGCTTGTAGGAGGTCACACAGTAAAGGACTAGCATGATAGGATTTGACTCAATACCTCCAGCTCCATGATATTTGCTGTCTCTGGTGTCTTCTTCCTGCAGAGCAGATGCCAAACAAAAGAGCAGAGATGAGTGGAGTTGGGAGAGAGGAAGCTTTAAACTGCAAGCTGCTTGATATCTTTCCACGAGGTTTGGGTTATCAGCAGGAATCTCATGCTCAGCATCCTGAAGGAATGTCAGTGATTCAGTATAAAGCACATGAGCAGAAAACATCAATGTCATAGCTGAATTCTCCCTTGTCTTTGCAATGGGAGTTTTGTTGCATGCCTCTCAGGATCGTGGAGGAAGGTTGGGTATATGGCCAACACTGGTCTCTCCGGCTAACCCTGGGCATGAGCTGTATGGACGTGCTATCCTCCATAGAGCAGAGTTAGGCAGTATGGACCATCTAGGAGAGAAAACGGTGCAATTGGGATGCCTCCCAGCAGCCCATGATGCATTGGGATATTTGGACAACATCCAAGCTGCTGCCTTTTTGTCCCTATGTCAATGCCCTCTGAGGGGATCTAGGGAAACTTTTGTTGTTGTTGTTTAATATACCTAACTTTCCAGCTTGTGTTTAAGGCTGAGATGTCAGTGTGGTTCTCTTAGTGACAATCCTCCATCGGATACATGGAACCCAAGGGAGGAGGCTGAGCAAGGCCCTGTCATCTTAGGGAATACTTGTCATCACCCTTACTTGACACTGAGTGGAGACTGAGAAATATTTTCAATTCTCCAAAGTACTTGGACAGTCTCTTATCTAATCTTTTGGAGGTGGCTTGTAGAAGGATGTCATTTTAATTTCTTTAGAACACAAAGCTCTTTTGCTTATTTAAATACCCAGAAAGACTAGGAGTGTTGAAAGAGCACCAGATTTCTTTCTTGAGTCCTGTTTGCTTGACCTTTGATAAAGTTAGCACCTTGGAAAGTCAGCTTTTTTGGAAGTAGTTGCTGCTCACGCTCCTGCGTGCTGAGATTTTCAGAAAATGTAAAAAGACCATTTTGTGATTTTTTTTTTTTAAGTTAGAGAATCGTCTCTGGTAGGGAATGGCTGGTATGTTTTATTATCGCAATTTTGCATACAGATTTAAGAGAAGTTGTGGAATGAAATTCATTATTTACATTAGATTATTAAAAATTAACAGGTAGTCTTTGTTTTGTGCCTGTTTCTTGAGGGAAAAATGGCATATCCTTCATGACAGATGCCTCGGGGGCGTAGAGGTAGAAGATTTGGTACTTCATTTCTCTTTTGTGAACTTCCAGGGAAACGAGGGCTAAAAAGGGATGGGGTTGGGGGGCGGTGGTCTGTGTGTGGTAGGTCAGTTTTGAAGAGCTTTTGGAGCAGCTCAAATTCAGGCAAATCTCAGACAAACTAGTGGATTGGAGGTGGAGGCAGGGTAGGGGGGTAGATCCAAGGCCTGGGTGAAGATGAAGGAAGCGGCTGTACGCAGCCAAGGCAGGGCTTAAATAAAGCATTAGCCAACTATCCTGATTTTGAAAAATTCACTGGCGACAGAGTTACCTGCCATACAAATGCTGGGAAGTAGGAATTCCCCCTAGAGTCTTTGTCAAAGACCTTTATTTTTCTGAAAAGGTAATACATGCACACGGCTAGGGGCCAGGGCGGGGGCGGGGGAGATGGAAAAAAGCGAACAGTTTGACAAAGGTATTAGAGGGGGAAAAAATGACTCGTCACCAGAAACAGCCCCTTGGTCAGTTTCTTCCTATTCCTGGAGGGTTAGCACCAGTCCTGGAAGGTCAGCACCTCCTGTGAAGCCCTCCTCCTGCAGGATTGGCACGTTTGCTTGGTCATTTCCTCCTATTTGTATGCTTATTCATCCTGTGGCCTGTGTTCTCCTTGACAGGCTGATCTTTTTTTTTTTTTTCCATCCTCCTGTGGGAAGAGATAACATTCTCAGGACTTAATTCTCATCTGATAAGTTTTATTTTTAACCAAGCTCTACATCCTTTCCTCTTTGCTTCTTTTTTTCCACGGGCCCCCTCACACTTTTCTGGCTTTCGGCTGGGTCCAGGGTACTGCGCCAGGGTTTTTCCGACCCGACCTGGAGCAGCTACTGTGGGTGCTGGGAACCTGGCTTAGCTTCCAAGGGCAGGGAAACTTTTTTCTCTGCACAGGGTCCTATTTCCAGCTGGGCAACCCACTCTTAAACGCCTGCTTCCCCTCTGGGCTGTCTGTAAATGTCTCTTGTCAGTAAATTTATACTATCTTGATGAAGGAAACACGCTTTAAAAAAAAACAAGACAGCTGTGACTTGCAGTGATTTGCGTGGACTGAACGTCTCATCCACAATGGCCTTGTAGCCACTTAAAGCTCTTACTGTGTGACAAAGCCATGACTTGACAGGGTGATTCTTGGATTGAGATGAATGAAAGCAGCCAGTGTCCACCCAATCGAGGGGGAAGGTTTTATTTGGCTTGGTTTGTTGGTTTGTTTGTTTTTTTTTTTTTTTTGGTCCTGAGACCTCTGAGGCTTTCCCAGACAAGTATGTTAGCAGGAACTGTGACCTTAGCTACGTAAGCATATATACATTCTTTTTCTTCTTTTTTAGCTTTTGACCTGCCCCTCCCGCCTCCCCAAATATGACTAAATATGGTTGTGGCTGAAAGTTTTCCATCCAACACCAGGGGAAAGAGGAAGTTTTGAACCTGGGGAGGGCGATGGAGATTGCATTCCCCAGAGAGGGTCGTGCATGGGAATGCTGTTCCAGACTTGAACTTCATGGCCTCCAACTGCATTTTGTTCTCAATGGACCAGTTGTCTTGCAAGCATCTCTTTGTGCTGTCGTGCATCATGTATATAGTTACTGCATTTCCTACAACAGTGTCAGAGGCACTTGGAAACAAAAGTTAAAGATCTGTTGGAGTTCCCGTTGCAGCGCAGTGGTTAACGAATCCGACTAGAACCATGAGGTTGAGGGTTCAATCCCTGCCCTTGCTCAGTGGGTTAAGGATCTGGCATTGCCGTGAGCTGTGGTGTAGGTTGCAGACGCGGCTCGGATTCCGCGTTGCTGTGGCTCTGGTGTAGGCCAGCAGCTACAGCTCCGATTCAACCCCTAGCCTGGGAACCTTCATATGCTGCGAGAGCAGCCCAAGAAATGGCAAAAAAAAAAAAAAAAAAAAGAAAGAAAAAGATCTGTGATGTAGCTTCACAGGATAGAAGACAATTATCAGAGAATTTAAGAATACTACTAAGAAAATGTGACCACGTCATGGTGGTGTACCAACCAAGGCCCCAGGAGGAAATAGATGACACCTACGAATTAGGATAATTGGAGGAGAGTTAAACAGAGGGACTTTTCACCAAGGTGGGGAGCATGTAGGGACATCATGAGAGAGAGTGCAGTGCCCAATGTTCTAACAGCTGGTGGGACCAGCCCAGGCACTAAGATTTACAGGATGTAAAGGGAAGGAAGCAGTGACTAGAAACAGAGAGGCTGGTAGAGAGGCTCCCTGACAGGAGCTGGGTACTCAGCCCACCTATGGGACCTTGCAAGAAGGGAGCCGGGGGGATAAACATCCCACCCTCCCACTTTTCCCTCTTCAGAACTGCTGGAACACAGCCTTGGCTAAGTACATCTAGAAGCCACCAGTCAAGTGCTCATTGACAGAGACCTAGATCAGGCTCCTGTAGATCCTATCTCTCACTACACTAGCATGTTTCTTTTTCTTTTTTTTTTTTTGTCTTTGCTATTTCTTTGGGCCGCTCCCACGGCATATGGAGGTTCCCAGGCTAGGGGTAGAATCGGAGCTGTAGCTGCCAGCCTAGGCCAGAGCCACAGCAACTCAGGATCCGAGCCGCGTCTGCGACCTACACCACAGCTCACGGCAACGCTGGATCGTTAACCCACTGAGCAAGGCCAGGGACCGAACCCGCAACCTCATGGTTCCTAGTCGGATTCGTTAACCACTGCGCCAGGACGGGAACTCCCATGTTTCTATTTTTTAAATAAGTCAGGCTTGTTCCTGCTTCAGGGCCTTTGCACTTGTTCCTTCTGCCTAGTGTTCTGCCCGCATTACTCTGCATGGAGGAGGATGGGTCATTTGGATCCTTACTCCCTAAAGAGTCTCCCCACTCCTAGTGTTCCTCCCAACCTCACCTTCCAGTCATTCTATCTGACCGTCTAGTTTTGTTTTGGTTCAGTTTTTTGGCTGCACTCATGGCATATGGAAGTTCCCAGGCCAGGGATTGAATCCAAGCCACATACACCACAGCTGTGGCAATGCCGGATCCTAAATCCACTGTACCAGGGAGGGGATCAAACCTACGCCTCCACAGAGACAATGCTAGATCTTTAATCTGTTCTGCCGCAGTTGGAACTCCCTCACAGTCTAGTTTTATTTTTATGCTTAAGAGCATAATGGAACAGTTTTATATGAAAATATCAGTAGTTACTGGAAGTTTTCTTCTTTGCAATTGTTTTGGGGGCTTTTTTTTTGGCCACTCTCCCAGCATGCAGAAGTTCCAGGGCCAGGGGTCAAACCCATGCCCCGGCAGCTACCCAAACCACAGCAGTAACATTGGTGGGTCTTTAACCCACTGAGCCACTAGGGAACTCCCTTTGCAGCTGTTTAAGCTTAAGATATCAGCTTTAAAATGTGCAGGGGGTACTGGTTTTCGTAAATTTCATTTAGAGGTATGCAAAATGTTTAGATAACACTGAGAGAGTCTGCATGCTCCCCGCAGGCTGTTTGAAGGAGTGAGTGGTCCTTCTCTACTGGAAGCCTGTCTGTCTACCTGCGCTTTCTACTATGGTCTCCAGCACTGTAT
This sequence comes from Phacochoerus africanus, assembly GCF_016906955.1. Taxonomy (NCBI): domain Eukaryota; kingdom Metazoa; phylum Chordata; class Mammalia; order Artiodactyla; family Suidae; genus Phacochoerus; species Phacochoerus africanus. The sequence goes on from NC_062552.1 coordinate 67,050,675, forward strand.
TTCTTTACTTACAGGGACCTACAAAATCTGCCCAAAGAGCTTCAGAGAGATTTTTTCCCTTCTCTGATGGCCACACCCTGCCTCTTGCTAACTCATGTGGATGCAGAGCAATCAAAATTTGAAGTGACGACTTTAGTTCCACCTACAGATGTGGTTTGTGTGCCAGACTGGGGCGATTCCCTTGTCCTTTGGAAGGGCCCCACCCCTCTCCTCTCAGGCTGCATGGAACAGGGAGTGAGGCTTACAGAGCCAAGTCTGGACGGGTGCATTTGAAGACTGTGCCACCCTGATAATTTATAGTGAGCTTTTAGGGCATTATCTCATTTAGGGAAGGGCATCAAGCCATTCTCATGGCCTTCCTCCAACTGCCATGACTCCCCTGACTTAAGCTGGCAGCTGGCGCACACCTGCTGGCGTCTGAGGGGACTGACCTCAAATTTTCAGAACCACTCCTGCTGTTGAGGACAGACATCCATTTTGGTCTGGAAGCTGGGATTTTGTTCCAAGGTCAGCTACTAATTAAGGGCCATATGCTCATCCTCTAGGTAGTGCTCTGGTGGGGCCTAGATTTCAGAGAAAATGTCCTGGGTGTCCAAGAACAGGCCACAACAGTGCAAGGCTCACTAGACCAACACAGATGCCACAAGAGCAGCCAGGAATGAGGAAACTCTTTTCTCTTTCTCTGTCTCCTGCTCCTTCTCTCAGCTGAAATTTTTTGACGCCCTAGCTATACAACTTTCTTCCCTTTTTTTTTTCTTGCTTTTTGATTTTTAGGGGCATGGGCATATGGAAATTCCCAGGCTAGGGGTCAAATTGGAGCTACAGCTGCTGACCTACACCACAGCCACAGCCACAGCAAAATCAGATCCAAGCCGGTCTGCGAGCTACACCGGATCCTTGACCCACAGAGCAAGGCCAGGGACTGAACCCACATCATCCTCATGAATACTTGTAGGGTTTGTTTATGCTGCACCACAATGGGAACTCCCTACAACTTTCCTCTTATGAAACATTCTAGCTGCTTTCAATTGTCCAATTCCCAAGAAAAGAATACAGTTTGCAAAATTCATTTTGGGGGCTGGACCAGAATCCTGGACTGACTTCCCTGGGGACAGGTATCTCCAGGATTATGGATGGAGGGGACGGGGTAGAATGACCCCAGTTTCTAGAATGCTGCTTTGGACCATTTCTCCCAGAAGGGCATGTGGGCTGCTCCAGATCACACAGCTCCACTAGAACGCTTTCAAATTTTGGAAAAAACCTAAGTGAAGTAATTCACATTACTTGACACACAAACAAGAGGCGAAAGCTTTGTTTTACTCAAAATACACCCAGATGGTGCTAGTAATTTGCTTCTTCCTGGGTGCACTGATTTGTGAATCGGATTCACCTTTTGATGTTAGGGCTCTGAGAGCATGGGATGCAGGAAAAAGGTGGCAGTCAGGGGAAAGGACAGGGGAAGGAGGCGAGGTTGTGCTGGGGAGCTGGGAGGAGGGGTGGAGGAGCAGCACCCTGCTGGGTGGCATGGGGGGCAGCTGCTGAAGGCACTTTTCCCAAGGTGGGCTTTGCCTCCCACCTCACTTGACTCATTGGTAAGAGGGAGGGAGCCGATGAGTAATGCCTGACCCTGCTAGAGCACTTAGAGCCGGAGAAATTAGATCATGTCTCCAAACCCACAACGGAGCCCACTCTTGGGGGTGATCTAGACAAATGAAAGTCACATTACTATGAAGTTTCATCCTCAAGAATAACTATGGCACAGTCATTTCTTTCCCTATTAGATTACCTCCAGCTGCTTCTTTAAAAAAGACTCCTATGCTTCCTGAACCCCAGCCATGTGTTTCTCCTGCTCCCATTAGCTATGAGGGCATCATACACAGGTATGTTGAGGTGGTGTTGGCCACGCTCCCACCATCTCTTGAAGGAGCGGCCTTCCTGACATTTAGCCACCTGGAAGGACTGAGTTCCTTCACAGCTGCTGCTTCTTTCCGAACAAACAGCCAAGTTCAGGCTTGGAGGCGGTGTTAAAAGTCAGCTCTTCCGCCCTCAGAAGCTTGGATTTCTCACCACTCATTGCGAGTTTTGCCATTTTTTTTTTTTCTCCTGCAAAACTGCGGTCACAGCACTTGGGCCACCCTCTGTGTCCACTACGCACAAGGTAGGAAGTATGGTTATTACAACTGCCCGAAGTCGGGACCCAGGACAAGTTCTTGCTGTAGCTGTTTCCAAGCTTGGAAAAGGCATAGCTCTGAGATGCAGGAAGCAGACTCCAGCTACAAAGTTGAACCACTTGGTTTTGACATTCTTGGGTAAAGGGTGCTGCTTTGGGGATGAAAAAACAGCACAAACAGGCAGGGAGGCCTGTAAGCTGCTCCATCTAACTATGGGTGTTGTGTGTCTCTGAGATGAAGGTGACTCCTAGGTGCTGAGAGCTCTGGTTGGTTGGGGTCTGACCCTCAATTCCTCACCAGTACTTCATAGCGCTTGGCAGACAGCTGGGAGGCAACATGGTGCTGTGGAAACAATGGGGACTTTGGAGTCCAGTCTGGTTTTGAGTTCAAATTCAGCTGTTTCTTTTTTTTTTGTCTTTTTTTTGCCATTTCTTTGGGCTGCTCCCACGGCATATGGAGGTTCCCAGGCTAGGGGTCGAATCGGAGCTGCAGCCACCGGCCTACACCAGAGCCACAGCAACGCGGGATCGGAGCTGCGTCTGCAACCTACACCACAGCTCACGGCAACGCCGGATCCTTAACCCACTGAGCAAGGGCAGTGATCGAATCCGCAACCTCATGGTTCCTAGTCGGATTCGCCAACCACTGCGCCATGATGGGAACTCCAAATTCAGCTGTTTCTAACTAAGGTATCTAAGTCTGTGTGCCTCAGTTTCCGCCTCTGTAACTCTGCCTCAGATCCCTCTAAGATTTTGTGATAACCCATTTAAAAGTTTCCTGTCTCCATGAACCTAGACTCTGTCAGCAGAGAGGCTTTAGTCCCCAAAGGACAAATGCTTCCTCCAGGAGGCACAGCAAGATTTCTATGGAATGTGGAAGTTGAAAGAGCTGCTTGGGGTCTCTATGGAATTACTATTTGGTAAAAGGGCAAAAATGAACACTACCCCTGCAACCAAGTGTGGAGAGTCAGCATCAGTGCTGCCTGAGGAGGATTCAGAGAAATGTGGCTGGCGGATGTCCTGGGCTTCCCCTGGCTCCATCCTTGGGCTCCTGTGCCCATGATGAAGGTTAACAGCTCCAGTAGCAGTCCCCAGGCAGCACTGCCCATGGCTCTGCCCCACAGGGAATGAGGGTTAGGGCACAGTGCCCAGGGCAGAGCCATCACAGCTGTGGCTGGCTGAAGGAAAAGAGGGTTGGACGGAGAGCAAGTTAGTTATTGCTTCTGGGCTCCATCCCCCGCTCCATTGCCTGGATTCTGGAGCCAGACTCTTTGCCACCTGGCACGGCACTAAATTTGTCAGCAGGGGGTGCTGGAGGGACATTGCAGGAGGAAAGGGGCACCTTCCAGTTTTCCGTGTGCTCCTCATTCTGCTTGCTCCACGGTTGCCAACAGAATAAGTGTAGGAGGCTGAGTGGTGCTTGCCTTCAAGCAAGGTGTATTGCCAGTCCCCAACTCACATGCCCTGCCCGTGACACCACACCACCAGCCTCAGCTCACCCACTTTGGACCAGCTCTGGCCCTGGGCATTGAGAGCTTCTCACTATCCAGTGGGCTGCAGCCTTGTCTTCTGGGTGGAGATCTGAATCTCAGCCTGGGAAAGTTTGTTCCTTCCTTGGCTATTCTTCCTCAGCCCTAGGATATTCTTTTCTTTATTAGTGTAAATGGTTGTGTAAATAGTTCTCCATGTTAGCCAGCCCTATCTCGTTTCAAATGTTCAAATTCCTTTGTAGTGTGTGTCTCTGCCTGGACCCTGACTGTCATAGAATTGATACTCGGAACAGTCCCAACGGGTAAATGCCCCCTCCCCCTTCCAACCACACACACAAATGGTTACTTGGGGATTTGTCTGGGCTTGAGTGTAGCACTCGTTTCCTTGCCAATGGGCAATGGGATGCTGGTAATCTGGCTTGCAGTGGCATCCCAATTAATCACCTATAATTACAGGTGATAGCTTGTGGTTATCACCTAATAACCACAAGCTATCACCTGTGGTTAACTGGGGTGCAGTATCAATGGAGGCAAATGCCTTGGAATCCCAAGCACCTGCTGGGTTTAATTGTTAATGATAGGCCTGATGACCTTGAGGCCTGTGATTCAGGGGTGGATTTTTTTGAGGGTACTAGAGTATTTACAGAAAAGAAATGACAAAGTCAGGTCCTCTCTTGGCTCAAGAGTCATAGTGCAACTATAGAATATCACAGAGCTTCTATTAAGGCCTTAGAAGAATTATTGTATCCACAGGGCTGATGTTGCTGAAATACAACACAAAATTTAATTCTGTGGGTTGTTGAATTATGACTGCAAAATTCACAGTGATGCCAAGTTTCTTAGGTTAAAGTTTAGGGCTTTGACTGGGAAAGAATAGGATCCCAAAACTTGGAATTTCTAGTTAGATTTTGGTAAAACTAATGATCTTGAAATTCCAAGTCATCCTAAGAATCCCTTGCCAGTGGAAGAATCTTGCCCTCTGATAGCTGAAGAGATGAATCTTCTTTTGCTCAAAAACCCCATGCTAACCTTATCCAGGGCAGATGCCTTAAAAAGAGGAGGCTGCTTCTCCTCCAGACCTGCCCCAACTAGCCCTCGTGACCCATTAGCCCCACAACTAGGATCAGTTCTCCACACGCTCCAGAAACAGGGATATGCAACGTCAGGGAAGAAAACTTCCACACTAAACACAGTGTGGGCTTTTATATATCAGGAGAAACCTGCAGAATATATTAGAGTGGATTTTAAGGGTGTTAGGTCTACTGTGGTTATGGATTTTCTTATTTTTACAAGGCTTTTTGCTTTATGTACTTGGAAATTCTGAAGATAATGCACAAGTGTTGGTGACTCATATTTTTTGTGGATTGTAATTATTTTTAAATAAAAATATCCCTCACGGTTTTCTCTTAGCGATTGTTGCCTCCAACTCTTTTTTGGAGATGAGTGTTATCCTAGCCATTTTCTCTTAGCATTTTCTGATGGGTTTTTTTTTTTTTTCATTGCTTTATTTTCAGTTTTGTGGTGTCATTTTATTTTAGGAGTATCTCTTATAAATACACATAGCTTGGCTTCCCCTCACACAAGCCATCTGTTACTGTCAGGTGTTTGGATTGACAGTTTTACCATACTTTTGTTTTCTTGTTTGTTTTGTACTTTCCTGTTTTTGATCAATTGTTTGCTTTTGTTCTTGTTTTTTTCACTCTAGTGGTTCAGAAACAATAAACTATTTTCCTACTAGCTAACCTTAAATTTTTGAGGGGTAGCTAAATATTCTTCTATGCTCTAGAGTTAACCAGAATCTGTAGCTTTCCTTCCCAGCAGTAAAATTTGCTCCGTCCTACAATAAACTCAAAATATTTCATAGTTACTTCATCCACAGTAAACTTCATGAGTCAAGTTCAAGATTTCTTTTTTTTTTTTTTTTTGGTCTTTCGTCTTTGTTGTTGTTGTTGCTATTTCTTGGGCCGCTCCTGTGGCATATGGAGGTTCCCAGGCTAGGGGTCGAATCGGAGCTGCAGCCACTGGCCTACACCAGAGCCACAGCAACTCGGGATCTGAGCCACGTCTGCAACCTACACCACAGCTCACGGCAACGCCGGATCGTTAACCCACTGAGCAAGGGCAGGGACCGAACCTGCAACCTCATGATTCCTAGTCGGATTCGTTAACCACTGTGCCACGACGGGAACTCCAAGATTTCTTTTTGTCCTAAGAGTAAACTATATTCCACTGAGGGTGTATTGTCAGAGTACTGTGTTTTGAAATTAATATTTTTCCTCTGGCTAATTATGTATCAATGCGATATATGATTTTGTTTCTATTTGTCTTCAGTGTTAGAGTTTTCCCCATTCTTGTTTCAGTTTATATTTTTGAATGTATAAAAAAATTAACATGGTTAAAAAGTCAAAATTCTCTGCAATTTTCTATGTAAAACTTTCATTTCCTTCTGTATTCCTTCTACCCCATGGATACTACCCCTACTCCTATAGGCCACTGATTTTATTTCTCATTTTTCTTTTTGTTTAATTTTGCAAAAATTAATGTGTATATTCCTATTTTCTTTCTCACACAAAAGGTAACATAATTTTTGCCTCTTGGCTTTCCTCTTAAGAATATATTCTGAAAATCACCCTGTATCAGCTCGTAGAGATTTTCTTTATTCTCTCAGATATATTTCAGTTTAATTAAATATGATCACTTTTTATTTGGGCTTAAATCTGACAGCTTATTTTGTGCTTTGTACAATTCTGTTTTGTTGCATTCTTTTCCTTTATACACCTCTTAAAAATTATTTTATAATTCCATTTTTTCTACTAGTTTAGACATTACACATTCTTTTTCTATTCCTTTTAGGTGTTATCCTAAAAATTACAATATGTATCTAAGTGTAAAGTTAATTGGCAACTACCCTTCTTCTGGAAAATGCAATGATATTTCTTTCTTTTAAAAACTGCAAGACCTGCTTCATGCTTTCAGTATTTATTTAGATGAACTCAAAAATCCTTCTCACAATTTTGATCTTTAGTTTGGGTCATATTTGCTACCTAAAACGCATTTGCTAGCTTTTCCTTTATTTGGGTGATTAATTCTGTTTTTGTGTTCTGAAAGTGTCTTTATTTCACCTTCATTCCAGAAGTAGTTTCACTGGAAATAGAATTCTAGATTAACAATGACATTCAACATCCAAAAAGAAAAGATCATGCTACTGTTTCTGTCTTGTTATTGCCAGTTCAACATGACTTTTAAGAAAATCTGTTTGTTTTTCTTGGGACCTCATTTAAGAGTATCTTCCTTGTCTTTGGTTATCAACAGTTTTCCTACAATATGTCTAAGCGCGGGACTTATTTTTGTTTATTCTTGTTGGAACTGAATGAGCTTCTTGAATCTGGATTAGTTTGGAAAATTCTCAGCCACTATCTTCAAAGATGGTCTCTGTTCCATTCTCTTCTTCTTTGGGGCACCCATAGAATACGCTTGACTTCACATCTGTACCTTCTATTCTTTACCAGCTCTGCTGCATTTCTTGTTTGTCTCTTCAGGCTGCACTCTGGATAACATCTTTGGATTTTTGTCTCTGTTCGTGAATGTTTCTGATCTGCTATTAACTTATCCATAAGTTCTTAACTTTGGTTATCACCATTTTAAATTCTAGAAGTTCTATTTGGTTGTTTTTCTAAATTATAAGATCACTTGGTAAAAGTTTTCTGTTCCTCGCACATGGAGCATATCCTATATATTTCACTAAACAAAATAAGCAGAATGCTTTTTAAAGCCAGTCAGCATCTCTTGTGGATCTTTTTGTGTCTGTGTGCGCACGCACATATGCGCCTCACACTGCTCTTCTCCTTCACGGTAACATCGTTAGTGTGCATCTTCATCATTGATTCTGGACTATTGGAACCATCTCTAGGAAGAAACGGAGAACTAGAACACAGTACAGTCCTCCAGAGAGCATTTGAATTTGCTTTCACTTGGCACCTTAAGGAAATTCTAATCCAGGACCACCCTAATCTTAGTTCAGGTCTTGAGATCTAGGTCCATCTAGGATGCAAGATCTCCCAGAAGACCTGGGTGCTTTTGGTTCATCCTCAGCTTTGGGCCCCAGCTTATTGAAGGGAAAGTCTCCCACTAGACACCCTACTAAAGGTGGGTGAGTCTGAGCTTTGATCTCTGTCCCACTTGCCAAGTTCAAGTCAGTAGGATCAACAGATGCCCTCAGAACAAAAGTGGCATCTGTGCTCATTTATCTGAAGTTCCTTTTGTTCTGGTTATTTCTAACCATGGTGTTTTGTTCCTCTTACTTTTAAGAAACATGTCTACTTTTCTTTTGTTTTTAACACTTTACCTAGAGATTGGAAGGGTTTTTACTTGGCATATTTGTTTTGTCTTCAAGAGGGCTTGTCCAAATATCCTAGCCCATTACTGCAGAGAGTCTTAGTCTTAAAGTTTCTTCTGATGAAGTATTTCTGCCTATTTTGACTTTTGGAGGGTGGGTATTCTTCAGTTTTTTGTCTTCTAGTAGCCACTTTTTTTTACCCCAGTGCTGTGTTGTATAGAACACATATTAAACAAGAAAATGAAGCTATTCTGTGGCCAGCATCATATCAATTGCTTAATTAGTTTCTCCAACAACCCCAGAAAATGGTAGTGTTGCTGGTGGCTATTGTTTTCTCATTTTCTGTAAGAGGGAAATGAGGTTAAATGATTTCACCAAGATCATTAAAACTATAAGGTGGCCAAGCCATAGCCACAAGCCAAGGTCTGACACCACAGTCTGGGCACTCAAACACTTTATCCCTGAGGTCCCCATTTATAGCAATTTAGCAAGCTACTATAGTCAAAGTCATTAGAGATGTGATCACTTAGAACTCAATTCTTGACTCAGTATGCACAGAACTATTTTAACTCTATACGCGCAGGTGCTGTAATAATACTCATGGCATTTCTAGTCAGAACGTTGATTCATATCAATCCTTAGCTTATGTAGGTAGGTACGTGGGTCTGCATGTCTCACTCCAACACCATCCACAGAGACACTGGTAAATCCTTGGCTAGGACAACACCACTTTGATTTTTTTCTCTTCCCCACTCCCTGCTCCAATTTTTAGTGCAAAAGGAGGAAAAGGTTCATTTACCAAAAAAATCTGCCATCATGTTGCAATCTTATGTTAACTAACCTATTTTCTTTAAATAGGTTAAATGTAAAAAGCTATTAAGGCTATGAATTTTCCTCTTTGTGGCTTTGGTTATCCAGTCCCATGGGTTTTTATATGAAATTATGCAGTATAGTGGTTAAGATGCTGCTTTAGAACAAGGCTGCCTGGGTTCAAATTCTGATTCTGCCACTAATTACCTATATAATCTCAGGCAACCTATTTGACCTCTATGTGCCTCAGTTTCCTCACCTGAAAAATGGGGCTAAGGGCATCTACCTCAGAGTGTTACTATGATTTAAGTATAAAGTGGTAAGTGTTTGGACACACAAGTTAAAATTAAATGCTTATGCTTAGTACTTTTTTCTTTGTTTTTGAATAACCTCTAGCTTTAGGGTTTTGTTTTTTTAAGTTATTAAAAATTTCAAGTAGTTAGTATATACATTTTTTTTTACTTCCAATTTTATTGCATACTATAAGTCTTAAATGTATCTTGGTAATCTAATGCCTAGCAAATTTTGTTCCAGAAGCATTGAGGATTTCTGTTTTCTAAAAAAATACAGTTATTTGTGTACCTATAGATGGATTTCAAATCATACTTGTTAATATTAATTTTCTATACTTTTTGGTCCACTAGATCCGAAAAATCAGAAATTCTCTACAATATCCCAGATACATGCATTTTGGATTTTTGAAGAAAAATACAAAATACTGTGCTGTAGTTAGTAAATTCTCATCTCTGTTCAGGGAAATATTTTTCTCTTTAGTTGTCCCTTTTCCTCTCCTTTCTTTTATTACTCTTTTCTCAGATTCCATGAGAGTCAAAAATGTTGGCTTAATATTAGGAAGCCCTTTGTGGGAGCTGGAGGAACCCACAATAGAGAGAGCCAGCCGTGCTCCCTATCATTGGATTGGCACCAGCAGAAATAGGGGTTGTCATGTTGAGATACTGGAGTGAGAAGGTGGTGGAAACAGACACCATTAAGCTTGTTCCTGCTTATTTTTAAACCATAATATTCCTTTGGCTTTAAATAATACAACTTTCCTCTTCCTCCAGGCAGCTTGAGGAGGGAGCCTCAAGAATCAACCAGAAATAAGATTCTACATGAAGAGACACGAAGAGGTAAGAACACTCCCCAGCTCTTGGTTGGTGGCAGCTCTTCAGAGGCTGTGCTACGAAAACTCACAGAGGTAGTGTTATTAAAGCTCATAAGAGATGACGTGGCATACATGGCGCCTGCTTATTCTTGGGCTTCCAAGAAAATTTTCCCTCTCCATGCTCTATTTATGAAAGTTGCTAGGCAGCACGGAGATAAAAGTGTTAGAGGATATGACCGTTTTCTTGCGACTCTTTGTCTGTTTCTACCCACATAGAGCAAAGCAGCTTTCCTGTGGGGATTTATGTTCAAAAGCAAAGCATTCTTGTCTTTGCTTCTCTGCCTACATTGTTAGTAGTGATGGAATGGCCCAGTTTTCTAAGGCTGCAAAAATCAAGGGAGCACAACCCCTGCATTTAACTGCCTGTGCGAACCTCCTGCCTTGAATGCCTTCCCCTTCAATTGAAGGACTTCCAAGGTTGCTCAGTGCAGGGTTTGGTGCTGCACCAGTGGAAGGAGTTGATTTGCTGTGAGACTTTTTCTTGCACAACCGTGAACTTCTATGTCCACATTTGTCTGTTTGCTTGCTTTTGTATAACTATTTGTGTGTGTGTGTAACATTCATATCCTTGGTCCACATCAGCTGGATTTGTCTTTTGGAACTGTCAGTTCAGGAGTGATGTTGGGTTTGCTTTTATAAATTCTTGATCTAGCAACTACAGTATATCTGAAAAATAGAGATAGCTGGTTTTGGAGGAAAAATCTTGATTCTTCTGTTCTTTTACCTACCAAAACCTTATAGGTTCAAGAAAATATTAAATGCTATTTCACTTTTATCCTTTGTCTTAATTTCTTGTTAAATTCTATGAATTTAAAGGAATTCATCATGATGTGACTTTTGTAGCTATTAGTGAGCATGTTTATTTTGCTTTGTTTTATATGTATCTTTGGGGAAGTAAAAACTTAGTTGAGTACCGTTTACAAAGTAGTCACTTAATAGCAGTTGTGTAAGTGAGTACTTAGGAGTCTGATTCTGATTCCAATTCTGATTGTTGACTGCAATTCTAACACCAGTTCCAATGTGTGCATTTTTTTTAAAAACACATCACCAGAGTTGCTGTTGTGGCTCAGCAGAAACAAATCTGACTAGTATCCATGAGGATGCAGGTTTGATCCCTGGCCTTACTAAGTGTGTTAAGGATCCTGCATTGCCGTTACCTGTGGCGTAGGTCTCAGACATGGCTTGGATCCTGCATTGCTGTGGCTGTGGCACAATTCCTGGCCTGGGAGCCTCCATATGCCACAGATGCAGCCCTAAAAAAGACAAACAAACAAACAAAAAACAAACAAAAACCCAAAAAACAAACACATCATCAAGTAATTCCGATACTTGCTGGGTGTCTTACAACTTAATTCTGATACTGTCTGCTTGGAGATAGCATCAGATCCCACAGATTAAGGAGGCAGGGCTTCAAGACACTCTCCCATCCCCCATTTCAGGGACCAAACACAAGTCTAGGTTGTTACTTTTTTACAGGATGTGTGGGGGGGTGTCCTTTCCCGGGCCTGAAATTGGGTTCTTGCACTCAGAAATGAATTGTCTGAGGAGATGTATGTACTGAAAAAGCAAAAGACTTTATTGGGAAGAACTCCCCCCCACCCCGGGCAGAGAGCAGTGGGGTACAGGAACCCAGGAGAACTATGCTGCCACGTTGCTCACAGTCTCAGGTTTTATGCAGGTGGGTTAGCTTTCCAGGTTTTCTCTTGCCAATCATCCTGCTCATGCCCATAAGCAGTCCAACTCAGGGCTCTTCCTGGCAATGTGCATCCCTCAGTCAAATGGATTCTAGTGTGAGGGTTTCTAGGGTGATGGCAGGACATGTTCGGGGCTGGTGTTTCCTCTCCCTTTTGGAATCTTCCCAATTCTTGCAGTTGCTGGCAGCTTGTCAGTTCTGTATTCCTGCTCTCCTCATCAGACCTCCTGTTGTGAGATAACTTACACAAGTGGCTATTATTGTGCCTGGCCAGGGCAGGTGGTTTTGTTCAGTGGTTCCCTAACAACTTGGGCTTCTGACCCGCCAGCTGTAGATGGGAAGTTCTAACAAACCCTTCCTTGGATTTGATTAATTGGCTTGAGTGGTTTGTGGAACTAAGAGAAACATTTTACTTAACTAGACCAGTGGTTTATTATAAAAGGATATGACTCAGAAATAACCAGATGGAAAAGATGAACAGGGAATGGTATGGGGAAAGGGGTGCTGAGCCTCCCGGCCCTCTTCTGGCATCTCCATGTGTGTGCCCTCCTTTTGGGTTTTATGGAGGCTTCAATACATAAGCATGGTTGATTAAATCATGGGCCATTATTAATTGAACTCAATCTCCAGCTCCTCTCCTCTCAGGAAGTTGGAGTTGAGGGGAGCAGAGATAAGGGCAGTGGGACTGAAAGTTCAATCCTTTAATCAGATGATTAGTTCCGCTGGCAACCAGCACTCATCCTTAGGTGCTTTCCAAAAGTCACCTCATTAGCATAACAACAGCTAACTTTATTGCTCTCCTCACTGGAAATTCTGAAGGTTTTAGGAGCTCTTTGCCAGGAATAGGAGGAAGACAATAAAAGTTTCCTATTATAAATCACAGTATCACAGTGACCCAATCTGTAGTGTTGTTGCCATTTAGCAATGGGTCGTCACCATCTGAGTTACTGGACCAGGTACTGGACAAAATAGTGTATTTCCAGGAACTTCCCTTTTAGGGCTTGTGTATGCACATGGAAAACTTCTCTTCTTGTTTTGTTTTAAAACATGATTGGGCGTACTTTTCCCTGTGTCTGAGGGCTGGGAATAGGTGCTGCTGACCTTCATCTCTGCAGATGAGCCAAGGGGAAGGCATCAGTGCAGACGTGATGGATGGTGGGAATCTGGGCTACGTGTCCTTGCAGGTTCATTTTAATTCATGATCCCAGATGTGCCACTTTATTCATATGGTGGGTCATGATGGGCATTTATGGTACAGATCACTTGATATCCCTTGATAAGATGCTCCAACTCTCACATGCCAGGGGCCATTTCTCAAATGGTGTAGAATTCCCTTGACATCCTATACCCACAGAACCCTGTGCTGTGACTCTTGGAGCTTGCCCGAAGCTGCATGAAATACTTTTTCCTACCTCTAGTACCATGATAGTATGGCCCAAGTGTCAGGTTGCTTATATTATGGTTTAAACCTGCCACTGATCCTTTCCTTACTCTAGGCTCTCATTCTGAAATGAAAGCCTCATTGATAAATGAGTCAGAGTACTGTCCCCAAGTAGGAATGGTATTACCCACAAAATCCAAAGGGGTCCATCAAGCACTGTGTTTTTTTTCTTTTATTGGAGAGATACAAGGTACAATAAATTGGCCTTACGGTGGAGGTAATATCCTGAAATGCTTCAGAGAACTGGACCCAAAAACCATGGGAGGTGAACTCTGAATCTTTGTAGGATTTATTTCCTACCCTGGGAGCCCATATATCTTACAAGACATCAAGAAAACACTCTAACGTGATACCGTCAACATAGTAGATCAGTGTGATGTGGTGCAGAATGTCTGGATATTCTTGGTTGCTTTTGGGACGATGATGTGACAGAGAGCAGGAAAGCTAATAATCTGGGACAAGATCATGAATGTACATTGTCTCTATCACATGGCAGTGGAACCTGCTTCTGATCCTCTGTCCTGATAGGTATGGGAAAGGATGAGTTACCCAGATGAAAGACTGTGTGCCACGTTCTATTGCCTGTGTTAGTCCCCTCTAGTAAAGATAACCACATTTGGCACAAAAACTGCAATTGACACTACTGCTTGATGACTTTTATGCTGGTCCATTGCTAGACACAGGATTCATCAGGTTTTTTAAAGGGCCATCCAGGTGAATTAAATGAAAATATAATTAGTGATATGGACCTAAGTTGTTATATTATCTAAGTGTGAGAGTGGCCCTAAGCTCACTCATTCCCTTGGGAAGCAATATTAGCTTTTATTATTTAGATCAAAAGTGGTGATAGTTTCATAGGTTCCCATCTGACATTTCCTACTACAATTCTTTATCTCTATTGTTTAAGTAACCAGTGTCCAATGTGAGAGTTTAATAAGTATGTCCATTCCATTTATACATTCAGGAACTGGAGAAACGATGACCAGGTGGCTCCATGGGTAGGCTTGGTTCAGAAATACACTTTTTGCCTGGTCCCCAAACTGGCATGTGATAGGTCAGAATGGAGCTTCTGTTTTCTTGGACCCAGTGCACATCAGCCTCTGGGCCTCTACTTCCCGCCTGCCCTCAATATGTGGTTGTTGGAGAAAATGACTCTTTCAGGGAGGATGCTGGGAATCACTGCTATGTACACTTGTGGTATTGAAGCTTGCTTTTCTAAGTTGTAAATAATGTAAAAATTAAATATATAAAAGATGCAGGAATACCACTTAAAGTTCCTGGATATCTTTTACTCAGATCCTCCACATGTTAACATTTTACTACATTGGCTGCATCCTTTTCTCCATAGATGGATGTGTGTGTGTGTGTGTGTGTGTGTGTGTACAGTATGTATGTGTTTGTGTATGTATTATATATACACTTGTATGTGTATATATATACACATGCATGTATGTGTATATATATATGTGCATTTTTTTCTGAACTGTTTGACTAAACTGCAGCATGATTTCCCCTTTATTTGTAAACACTTTAGTCTTTTCTAAAAAGAAGAAATTCTCTTAAATAGCTGTAGTATAACAGTCAAAAATAAAAAAATTAGCATTGCTATGATACTATGACCTAAACTATAGACCCCACTCAGATTTTACCAATTGTCTCAATAACATCCTTTATAGTAAAGATTTATCTGGGGTCATGTATTGCTTTCCGTTGTCTTATCTTTGGTCTCCTTTAATATACACATTTCTCAAGTCCATCTTTATATTTCATGAAATTGAGATTTTTGAAGAGCGCAGCCTAATTATGTTGTGTTGTGTCCTTCAATTTGGGTTTGTTTTCCTCATAATCAAATTCAAGTTAGGTGTTTTTGGCAGAACTACCCCTGAAGTGGTGGTGTACCCTTCATGGTGCATCATAGCAAGAGACACATGCTATAAATTAGTCCTATTACTGATGTTAAGTTTGATAATTAGGTTAAAATGGTACCTGACAGGTTACTATTATCACCATTTTATATTCCATGATTAATAAGTATCTTGTGGAGTGATACTTGAGTCTATGTGAATGTTCTCTCCTATTTCTTGTCAAACTTTCACATACTATTTTAGCAATTATTGTTGATTCTTGCATGAGTCAAAGTACTTGTTGAATGATGGTTTCTGACTTCATTATTTCTTTTGCATCTATTAATTGGCTTTCTATGGTGAGAGAGCTTTCTGTTCTCCCTTATTCATTTGTATCATTGTAGACCCCATGGGTTTTTACTTTATTTAGTGTTACAACCCCTTAATGTCATTATTTTGATCCTCAAATTGTCCTCAATTGGTCTGTCTCCTCTCTTTCAATCTTTGGATTCTGGATCTGAGAACTGACTTGGGTCTGAAAATTGGACAAAGGATCATGACTTTCTATCAGAACAACTTTCTGCTCATATATTCTTGGTATTGTTTAATAATATTAAGCAATAAACCTTTGGCTATTTATATATATTGCCTCTGCACACTCCATGTCCTATAGAAACCTGAATGTCAGCCACCACTGGCTACCATTCTGACTTTGCTGCCCATGATGCTAATTGTGACCCCTTAATCTCTGGCAATTAAGCACTGCTACCAGGCCTCTGCTGTTTTGCGGGTTCTATGATCCCCATAGCTAGTAAGGAGCCCAATACTGAAACCACATCCTCTACCTACAGAGGATAGCAGTTATGAAACTTGTTAATGATGCCAGTGACACTTCCTTACCAGCACATGTCACGTTGCCATGAAAACCAGAATGACCTCTGGGCTCTTCTGAGGAATACAGCAGGTTTTCTAGTTTAATGGATAATAATAAATCCATTCTAGCAAGTCCATTCCTCCAAGATTTTTAATCCTCTTTCTACCCTCTGCCAAAGCAGTTCTTGTATCTCTGCTTCATTGAATGTGGGCTGGGCTTCCAAGAACTCTTCCAACAGGATGTTAAATCTGGTGTTATGAAAGAGCCCCGCCCAAACTGATGAACCCCTTTTATTTTCTACTCTCCTTGATTTGGGATCTCCGAGATGTGTGTCCAGTCACATTCTATCTATATCTTCCTGTTGGCATATCTTTGGTTATTTCCTGCAGCTCCTTCAGTATATAATCCTTCTCATCCTTTAGCAGGCCTGGACTTCTCCAGCTGGGCCATGCTCATGTTTGACCCTTGTTTTTGGTCCAAGATGGAATGTGGTGGCAGATCCTGAGGAGGGCAAGCATTGTCCTGTAAGGTATCTGCCTCTGATGAAGATCCTGCATTGTCTTCAAACCAAGAGTAATTGTTATCCTCTAATAGGGGAGATGAGCTGCTTTTACAAGCCAAAGGATTTTGGGAAATTTGGGTCTCGAGGTCATCAAGTGTGTCTAGGCAGATGGCAGACTCCTCCTCCCCTCTCAGGACCCTGACTTTGGCTGTAGAAGACTTACTGGGACTGAGAATTCATCCTGCTGGGATGTTGATAGTCTTCTGATTAATTGCTCACCTTGGGGGCAGGAAGATGATGAGACATGTAAGGGTGATGGTAGACGAGGTCATGTGTCTGCAATAGTCTAATTGGAGAAGCTTCTTGATTATGTTTCTGGACAGTGAGTGGCTCTGAGATACCAGTACCCGCAGATGTGATGTTGGTGGAAAAGACCCAAAGTTGACTAGAATTGCTCAGACTAGAATCTGGCCCCACTCCTCCTTCTAACATTTTCTCCCACCCTCGACCGCCCCGCCCCAGCCAGGCTGAAATCCTCAGAGTGTGGCCACTTGGAATTCTCACTGCTGAGCCGTTCTTTCTTTTATGCTCTTGTTTCTCTCCAAAGTTGCTTTCTTTTTTCTCTCCCTGCCAGCCTCCTAAAATCCAGCTTCTTGTTTATGGCTGAAAAAAAAGGACCTCTCTGCTTCGTTATAGGCATCATTCAAGCTGGGTTACAGCTCTCCAACTGAAAGGTGAACTCTGTGGTCAGACATTGACTTTAAACATAACAGAATTAATCAGATCTGTCTTCCTTCCCCCAGCTACATACTCGCTTGCTCAGTTTCCCTTCAAAAAAAATTAAATTATATTTAATTGATAATATGGATAGAGTTCTTAGGTAGTTCTTTCCCTCTTGCCCATTTATACTTAGAAACAATAATTATTTTTTGACTTTCATTTATTTATTTGGCTGTGCCCACAGCATATGGAAAATTCCCCAGCCAGGGAACGGAACCCAAGCCACAGCAGCGACAATGCTGGATTCTTAGCCTGCTAGGCCACCAGAGAACTATTTTTTGACTTTGAAAGCTGTTTCTTTAGCTATTTACTTCCATATTTCTAGATGGCATGTTTATATCGCTATTTCCTATTTGATTTAAGGTTGGAATATTATTGGCTTCATACTTTAAAAATTATCTCATGTCATGCCCCCACTCCCCAGTCATTAATATTATACCCCGTATTTACCCTTTACTCATCCTCTCAACCAACGTATATCATGCCTTTAGGTTAGCCCAAGGATCAGTTTTTTATTTTTTTATTTTTTTTTGTCTTTTTGCCTTTTCTGGGGCCACTCCCATGGCACATGGAGATTCCCAGGCTAGGGGTCGAATCGGAGCCATAGCCACCGGCCTACGCCAGAGCCACAGCAACGCGGGATCTGAGCCACATCTGTGACCTACACCACAGCTCACAGCAACACCGGATCCATGACCCACTAAACAAGGCCAGGGATCGAACCGGAAACCTCATGGTTCCTAGTCAGATTCGTTAACCACTGTGCCACATGGGAACTCCAAGGATCAGTGTTTTTATTGTTGAGCCTATGGCAATGTTTGAGCTAAACCATGAGTGTTCTCTGATTGCATTTTCATGCTTATATAACTGTTTTTCCTTGAGTTAATAATTGCTAATTTTATATTCTATGAACCTCCAAACACTGCAACAGAAGGATAAATCTTTTCTCAATGTGTCTGAAGATAGTTGAGTGATCACTTATTTCTTGGAGATGGACCTCTCAAAAGTCATTGTCCTTGGACTCTCATCTGGACCTGCTGGTAGCACAGTGGTCATCCTTGGATGAGCAGATCTCATTTCACCACTAACGTCTTCATTACCAGTGCTTCTCTGCTGAGCGGGATCCCTTGCCTCCTGGATTCCTCTTTCTTGGTGTGCATCTTTGTTTTACTGAAGCAGTCTCTAGGAGCTTCCTGAGGAAAATTATAAGGGAGGTCAATTTTTTGAGACCTCACTTATCTGAAAAAAACTTCCATTCTGCTCTCAAACTTGATCATTGGTTTGGGACTAGAATTCTAAGCTGGAAGTAATTTTTCCTCAGAATTTTAAGGGCATAGTTCTCTTAACTTCCAGGGTTAAATATATCAGATGTCATTTTAATTTCTTGTTCTTGATTTTGCTCTTTCTCTTCCATCTCTGGAAGCTTTTTTTTTTTATTTTATAATTTTTTTTTTATTTTCCTGCTGTACAGCAAGGGGGTCAGGTTATCCTTACATGTATACATTACAATTACATTTTCCCCCCACCCTTTCTTCTGTTGCAACATGAGTATCTAGACAAAGTTCTCAATGCTATTCAGCAGGATCTCCTTGTAAATCTATTCTAAGTTGTGTCTGATAAGCCCAAACTCCTGATCCCTCCCACTCCCTCCCCCTCCCATCAGGCAGCCACAAGTCTCTTCTCCAAGTCCATGATTTTCTTTTCTGAGGAGATGTTCATTTGTGCTGGATGTTAGATTCCAGTTATGAGTGATATCATATGGTATTTGTCTTTGTCTTTCTGGCTCATTTCACTCAGTATGAGGTTCTCTAGCTCCATCCATGTTGCTGCAAATGGCATTATGTCATTATTTTTTATGGCTGAGTAGTATTCCATTGTGTATATATACCACGTCTTCCGAATCCAATCCTCTGTCGATGGACATTTGGGTTGTTTCCATGTCTTGGCTATTGTGAATAGTGCTGCAATGAACATGCGGGTGCACGTGTCTCTTTTAAGTAGAGTTTTGTCCGGATAGATGCCCAAGAGTGGGATTGCGGGGTCATATGGAAGTTCTATGCATAGATTTCTAAGGTATCTCCAAACTGTTCTCCATAGTGGCTGTACCAGTTTACATTCCCACCAACAGTGCAGGAGGGTTCCCTTTTCTCCACACCCCCTCTAGCACTTGTTATTTGTGGATTTATTAATGATGGCCATTCTGACTGGTGTGAGGTGATATCTCATGGTAGTTTTGATTTGCATTTCTCTTATAATCAGGGATGTTGAGCATTTTTTCATGTGTTTGTTGGCCATCTGTATATCTTCTTTGAAGAAATGTCTATTCAGGTCTTTTGCCCATTTTTCCATTGATTGATTGGCTTTTTTGCTGTTGGGTTGTATAAGTTGTTTATATATTCTAGAGATTAAGCCCTTGTCGGTTGCATCATTTGAAACTATTTTCTCCCATTCTGTAAGTTGTCTTTTTGTTTTCTTTTTGGTTTCCTTTGCTGTGCAAAAGCTTTTCAGTTTGATTAGGTCCCATCTGGAAGCTTTTAAAGGAGCTTTTCCTCTAACATTTTTCTAAAATTTCACATTGTATCTTTTTTCATTCATTCTGTTGCAACTTAATATGTACTTATAGTCTGGAAACTCCTCTATTTATTGAACACTTTTTCATTCCTTTTGTCACTTCCACCCCCTTTTCTCTAACTCCTTTTATTTAAATGAGTGACTTCTGAGACTTAAAATTTTAAGTTTTATGTTTCTCATTCTGTATCTCCTGCCTTTAGCTTTACTTCCAGAAATAAGTGGTACCTTTCATTTCCTGAGTATATTTCTTAGGGCAGTGGCCCTGCAAAGTAGGCTGGTTTGCTTCTGGGTTTCTCCAATTACCAGCTCACATTTCAACTTTCTCTAGTCTGGTAAGTCAAATACTCTTTGAACAAATACTACTATTGCCTTATTTTCTTTGTCCTTATTCTGTGTCTTTAATAAAATTCTCCGTACTGTAATTTTAGGCAATATCAGGAGGAAATGAGTGTGTTCCATTTGCCATAGTTAACTGGAAGCTTCTTTGAGATTTTTCCTGGAGATTCCAGTCCAGATTTCTTTCTATTTTCTAAACTCTCAGAGCACTGATTGTCTGAGCTCATTAATTTAGCATTTAGTCATACACTCTTAGAGTTTTCTAAGAGTTTTTTGCATGGAGGCCTTAGCTCCCCTAACTAAAGTGTAGATCTACTCTTTTATGACAAACTATTAAATTGACTTGAACGGTTTTTAGTTTTTCAGGAAGTAAGTCTTTTTCTCTTATAGATAATCAAACTTTTTTTAAAAATTAGGGTTTGACAATCTTTATATGTCAATGTAGCAGTTCATATAGGCTGTAGACTTAGCTCATGGCTACTTCATCCATTAGTCATGAAAACTAGTCTATAAATCAAATGCTTTATGCTTGGAGTCATATTCTCAATGTTAACAGGAAAATCTTTATGTAAAGCAAATTATCAATGTCATTTTATATTAAAAATCCAGATATGAAACATTTTGGTTAATCAATTAATAAATACTTAATGTTAAACTTCTACCCTGTTATGTCAGCATTGGTGGGACGCAGGAGCCTTTTAGGGCAGGAAACATATCTTTACTTAATTGTTAGACTGTATCAGATTTCTACAGCTGCATAACAAATCACCCCCAAGCCTAGTGGCTTTAAACATTTAAACATTTGAAAATGTCTTATTAAACGTTTTAATATTTAAATCACAACATTTGTGATTTCCCACATTCTGGGCAGTTCTGCTGCTGTTCCTACCTGTGCTCACTCATTACAGTTGGATTTAGCTGGCACTTGGCTAGGAGGTAGGTGCTGGAGTCTTTTAAGACAATCCAGGCTTTTCTCTCAAAAACCTGGGCTTCTTCATAGCATGGTGGCCCTAGGGTATAAGACGACAAGCTGCAGTGGGCAAGCACATACCTCGCCTCTGCTTGCATTATCATATTTACTGATTTTTGCATTGACCAGAGCAAGTCATATGCCAAGGCCAAAAGTAAGGTGAGAAGGGACCAGCAAAGGCATACTAGGAGGTGTGATTCATTGGAGGTCATTACTATAAGAATCTCTCATAGGGGCCAGAATATGTGTGTTTTATAAATGTAATTATGTATCACTAAAGATCACTTTAAATCTCCTCATTTATATGTATCATATAAGGGTATGGCTATTCCAGGGAATTATATTCATTTTGGTACTATGGAGAAGCATGGATGGCTTTCAAGTCCCAGCTCACCGAGAAGAGCTGGGCTTACTGCAAAAAGACATCAGCATGGCTGTTGAATTGTAAATGGGCTATCAGTTACCAGGGTAATAGTCTGCACTAGACTGTAATCCAGCCTGGGGTGTCTGATGCTTTGGTCACTGATATACATCCTCTAGGCTTCTACATTGTATCATTACTTTCATCAGCTTGCAACAGCACTGTCTTGAGCCCCACTAGGCTGCAGGCCTATGGCACATACAGCTGCCTTGGGAGCAGGATGTGAATGGTTGAGTCAAGACAAGGGCCCTTTAAGTCACCAGGTCCAGGGGCAGAACCTCTGATCTAAAGGCAATATTCTGCTTCTAGTTCCACAGAACTAGAAAACATAGTTTTAAATATTGTATGGGAATATAAAATACTCTGCATAGCCAAAATAATCTTGAGGAGAAAGAAGAATGGAGCTGGAGGCATCATGCTCCCTGCCTTCAGACTATAGTACAAAGCTGCAGTCAACAAAATAGTATGGTATGGGCACAAAAGCAGACACATGGATCAATGGACCAGAGTGCAGAGCCCAGAAATAAACCCACATACTATGGCCAGTTAATCTGTGACAAGGGAGGCAAGAATGTGTAAATGGAGAAAATACAGCCTGTTCAATAAGGGGTTTTGGGAAAACTGGACGAATACATGTAAAAGAATGAAATTAGAACATTTTATAACACTATATACAAAAAATAAACTGAAAATGGATTAAAGACCTAAATGTAAGATTGAAAACCAAAAAACGTCTAGAAGAAAACATAGGAAGAGCCCCTTGACATAAATCATAGGGATATTTTGAAGGCATCTGTCTCCTACAGCAGAGGAAACAAAAGCGGGGGTGAGGAGGGCACATGTAAGGGAGAGGCTTAAGAGGTACAAAGTACTATGTACAAAATAAATAAACTGCAAGGATATGTTGTATAGCACAGGAAATACAACCAATACTTTAACACTATAAATGGAATATAACCTTTAAAAATTTTGAATCAGGAGTTCCCGTCGTGGCGCAGTGGTTAACGAATCCGACTAGGAACCATGAGGTTGCGGGTTCGGTCCCTGCCCTTGCTCAGTGGGTTAACGATCTGGCGTTGCCGTGAGCTGTGGTGTAGGTTGCAGACGTGGCTCGGATCCCACGTTGCTGTGGCTCTGGCGTAGGCCGGTGGCTACAGCTCCGATTCGACCCCTAGCCTGGGAACCTCCATATGCCGTGGGAGCGGCCCAAAGAAATAGCAAAGACAAAAAAAAAAAATTTTGAATCATTATATTGTATTCCTGAAACTTGTATAATATTGTAAAGTGACTTGAATATACCTAGTAAAGCAAAATAAGAAAGGCACTCTTCTAGAATAGGTGAGGTTTAGCTATTTCTTTCTAGTTTCACTACTGGGTTATGATGATAGGTGTTCCTGCTGTGGTGCAGTGGGTTAAAGGATCTGGCATTGCAACAATTGCAGTGTAGGTTGCAGCTACATCTCAGACTTGATTCCTGGCCTGAGAACTTCCTTGTGCCATGAGTGTGGCCAAAAAACAGCTAAAATAATGACAAAATTTTCAAATCAAATTTTGTCATGTGGTCATGGCACAAAAGCATCTCTTAGACCTTTGCAAAAGTCAATAGTTTGATTACTTTGATGTCTATTCTATTCACCCTGTGCCTACAACAATACATGATGCCTGAGTTAAATGAATCACTATTCCAGTGGCAGGATTTAGTCAACTATATCAATTCTACTGGGAATGTGGAACCCACCGAACCAGTGAGACTATTTAGGATCAAACCCAGGGCACCATCAGCACAGTTAAAGGGTTTTTGGACCAATGCCGTCCAATGGCAACACATAATGTGAGTCATACTTAAAATGTAAAACAGATAGTTTGATTAACATTTTGTATGGCTTGTGGGTACCATATTGTTCAGCAGAGTTCCAGATTCTTAAGCCCTATTCATTTTAAGGTGGGGATGTCTCTCAAGTAGTGCGGCCACTGCATGTAGATTGGATTCCATTACCTCCACTAATGAGAACCCAATATGAACATCTATTGTGTTAGTAAAGTGTCTGATATTGTTGAGAAAGAGATAAGTGAAGAGCTTTTAGGAACTACTTCCGGAATAGAGACCTTTTTGATGAAATGTTTAGCTAACAACAACTGAGTTGTAATTCCTGACCCATGCAACTAATCTTTTGGAGTGAGATTTAAAGTAGCAGCATATACTTTATTCTGAAGTACAGTACTTTAAAAGCAATTTGATATTACCCTTAAATAGGGACATAGTTCTAAAGAGCTCTGAAACAGAGACCTTCAAAAACCTTACACATATACAAACACAAATATTGTTCCAAATTTGTCTGTGTGTGTCCATGCAGACACAAAGGATGCACACTTTCAGTCAAACTGTCTTGGGTATCTTGGTAAAACTCTTTCCTATTGATCTTAGAAAATTTTCATGTATTAGTGCCAGGGAGCCAGAGGCAGCATGACCCATGGTGGAGAGGCAGAGAAATGTTTTGAGATACTCACGTGAATTATTTCCTGAATGTTTTTTTCTTCTCCTGAATTTTAATTAGGTGACTGGACTCCTAGTAATTTCTGCCTGAGGGGTTTTTGCAGGACAAAAATGCAGAAGTTTCTTGAAGTCAGTGCTTCTTCCTCTTCTTAACTTGCTAAACTTCTTGAAAAAGATGCTGGAGATTCCAGAGATGAGAGGCGAGGAGCGGGTGCAGGGGAGGAGACAGGAGGTGTCTCAGAGGCCAGAAGGCAGCCAACAGTTGGCAGGTGGATAAGTGAAGAGCAAGGACAGAAGCAGTGCTTTGTGATATTGACCCAGGGAGCCTGCAGGACCTCTGCTGACAGCAGATCCCAGGCAAAAGTGTTCTAGCTTCATCAAAGGTGCTTATGCCTTAGTGATCCTCAATGTGAATTGACAACTAGAGGGGCAATGGGAAAGCTTTGATGGTGTGAAACAACTAAGAACTGGACTAGCCGAGGGTGAGAGTAGGGGAAGGAAGCCCCAATAATTACTGAGACTGAGCATCTGCTCTGTAATAGAGCATTCAGAAGAATTAAAAGAAAATGGAGTATTGTGCTTCTTTTTCAGACCTGGGCTTGGACTCGGTCACCCTGCTACACGTATCTCTGCAGACACACCAGATTTGGAGGTTTTCCTGGGCTGTTACCCTCCCCTGCAGTCTGGTGGATACAAATGGATCCAATCCTAGTCGCTAATTATTGTAATGGACTTAACACAGTCTAGACACAGGAAATCGATCTGTAACCATGCTTCTTCCTGGAGCAAGTCCCATCACTTTTCAGGGCCTTGGTCTTTCTGAGGATCCAGGATTCTAGGTAACATTTATGAGGCACCTTCTATATGAAGAACACTGGGTGGGAGCTGCAGCACTGAAGAAATCAACATGTTCAGAGGGATGCGAATTGCTGAAATGTCCTGTTTTGCTGCAGATTTCCCTAATAATTTTGAAGTAATATTTAAAAATGCACAAATAAGGTGAAGAAAGCAACTTAACAGAGTGACCATCATCTGTCATTAGAGGTTTGGTGTGAGGCTCCATGCAAGCATTTGCGATTCTGGGATCTGGCTTCTGCCTCTATGATCATCTCCATGGAGAACAGTTCTCTGATTTGTTTCCAACAGGGAGGTCTCCTCTGCCTGTTGGGTCTACAAAAGGATGTCCCACTCCTGAGGGTTGAAAATCAACTGCAGTTCTCCTGAAAATGGCTATAGAAGCTCCTTTCTCTTTAACTTGTGAGCGTTTTCTCTGACTTGGGAAAATCGATAGTCAGAAGCTGACCCATCGCCCTGTTGTACAAAGAGTCTTGTCCTAGGTCACTTGTTGGACGTTAGAGCTGGGTGGGCAGTTCGGTCACAGTAGCTCGGGTTTCACGGATATTTTTCCATTAAGTAGTTCTCAAGTGTCAGGTGTTCAGTGTTTTAGATGGACCTTTTTTATTCTTAACTTTATAATCCAAGCTAGAAAGTTTTCTGAAGAATTTTTTTGGACATTTTTAAATTGAAGTAGAGTTGATTTGATATGCAATATTTTGTTAGATTCAGGTGTCTAGCAAAGTGATTCATATATATATATATATATATATATATATACTTTTTTCTCAGATTCTTTTCCATTATAGGTTATTATAAGGTATTGAATATAGTATCCTGTGCTGTGTAATAGATCTTGTTATTTATCTGTTTTATATACAGCAGTTTGTACCCGTTAATCCCATATTCCTAATAGATCCTTCCCCACCTCTTTCCCATTTGGTAACCATAAGGTTGTTTTCTATGTTTGTGAGTTTCTGTTTTGTAAATAAGTTCATTCGTATTATGTATTTAAATTCCACATATAAGTGCTATCATATGGTATTTGTCTTTGTCTGGCGTACTTCACTTAGTATGATAATCTCTAGGTCCATCCACATTGCTGAAAACAACATTATTTCATTCTTATTATGTCTGAATAATATTCCATTATATATAGATATAAATAATCTTTAACCATTCATCTGTTGATAGATATTTGGGTTGCTTCCCAGTCTTGGCTATTGTAAATAGTGCTGCTATGTATCTTTTTGAATTGGACTTTTCCTATTTTCTGGATATATATTCAGAATCTTAGGACAGCTCTATTTTATGTAAGAACATCCGTACAGTTCCTTGTAGTGGCTATACCACCAATTTGCCTTCCCATCAACATTGTAGCAAAATTTCCTTTTTCCTGCTGTCTCTCTTGAATTTATTATTTATATACTCTTTGAGGATGGACATTTTGACCAATGTGAGCTGGTACCACGTAATTTTGATTTCTATTTCTCCAGCGATGAACAATATGGAACATCTTTTCGTGGGCCTATTGGCCATCTGTATTTCTTGTTTGCAGAAATATCTATTCAGATTTTCTGCCAATTTCTTTTATTGGATCATTTGGGGTTTTTAAAAAAATATTGTTACATGAGCTATTTGTGTATTTTGGAAATTAAGCTTTTGTTTGTCACATCGTTTGCAAGTATTTTCTCCAGTCTGTAGGTTGTCTTTTCATTTGTTTATAGTTTCCTTTGCTTTGCGAAAGGTTTTAAGTTTGATTAGTCCCATTTGTTCATTTTTGCTTAAATTTTTGTTGCCTTGGGAGACAGATCTAAGAATATTCCTATGATTTATGTCAGAATGTTTTGCCTATGTTCTAAGAGTTTTATGGTGTCATGTCTTATATTTAGATCTTTAAACCATTTTAAGTTTATTTTTGTATATGGTGTGAGTGAGTGTTCTAACTTCATTGATTTACATGACATTATCCAGCTTTCCCAATACCATTTGCTAATGACACTCTCTTTTTTTCATTGTATATATTTGCCTCCTGTGTTAAATATGAGTTGACCATAGGTGTGTTAGATTATTTCTGGGCTCTCTATTTTATTCCATTTATCAATATGTCTGTTTTGGTGCCAGTACCATACTGATTTGATTACTGTAGCTTTGTCATATTATCTGAGGTCTGGAAGGCTTATGACTCTAGCTTTGTTCTTTTTCTTCAGAATTGCTTTGGCAATTCTGGGTCTTTTGTGACCCTGTATAAGTTTTAGAATTATTTGTTCTAGTTCTGTGAAAAATGTCATAGGTATTTTGATAGGGAGCACATTAAATCTGCAGATTGCTTTGTGTAGTGTGGTCATTTTAACACTATTAATTCTTCTAATCCAACAGCATGGGACTTCTTTCCATTTCTTTGAAACATCTTCAATTTCCTTTATCAATATTTTATAGCTGGAAGCATATAGGTCTTTTATCTCCTTGTTTAGGCTTATTCCTATGAATTTTATCTTTGGCACAATTTTAAACAGGATTTTTTTGTCTTTATGATTTAAAAAAAATTTCTCTAATATTTCATTGTTTGTATAAAGAAATGCAACAGATTTCTATGTATTAATCTTTTTTTAATGGCCACACCCAGAGCATATGGAAGTTCCTAGGCCCGGGATTGAATCTGAGGCACAGCTGTGATTTATGCTGCAACTATGGAAACACCAGTTCCTTTAACCACTGCCCTAGGTTGGGGATCAAATCCACACCTCTACAGCCACCAGAGCAACTGCGGTCAGATCAGATTCTTAACCCCTGTACCAGTGACAACTCCACGTCTATTAATCTTGTATACTGCTAACTTACTGCATTTATTTATTAGTTCTAATAGTTTTTGTGTGAAACCTTTAGGGTTTCCTATACAGAGTATCAGGTCATCTGCACATAACTATAATTTTGCCTCTTCCCTTCCAATTTTGTTTTTGTTTTTGTTTTTTGGTCTTTTGTCTACTTAGGGCTGCACCTGTGGCATGTGGAAGTTCCAAGGCTAGGGGTCTAATCGGAGCTGTAGCTGCTGGCCTATGCCACAGCCACAGCCACACCAGATCTGAGCCACATCTGTGACCTACAGCTCATGGCAATGCCAGATCCTTAACCCACTGAGTGAAGCCAGGGATCAAACCTGCAACCTCTTTGTTCCTAGTCAGATTCATTTCTGTTGTGTCACGGCAGGAACTCCTTCCCTTCCAATTTGGATAGAATACCTCTTATTTCTTTTTCTTATCTGATTGCTGTAGCTAGGATTTCCAATACTATGCTGAATAGAAGTGGTAAGAATGGGCATTCTTGTCTTGTTCCAGAATTGAGTGGGAAGTCTTTCAGCTTTCACCATTGAGTATTATGTTGGCTATGGGTTTGCCATAAATGCTTTCATCATGTTGAGATATGTTCCCTCTATACCCACTTTGATGAGAGTTTTTATCATGAATGGATGTTGAATTTTATCAAATGTATTTTCTCCATCTAGTGAGACAGTCATGCGCTTTTTGTCTTTTCATTTGTGGATGTGGTATATCACATTGACTTGATTATGTTGCACCAACTCTGTGACATTGGAATGAATCCAGCATGATCATGGTGTAGGATCCTTTTTATGTGTTGTTGGATTTGATTTGCTAAAATTTTTTTGTTTGTTTTTTTAGGGCCACTCCCACAGCATATGGAGGTTCCCAGGCTAGGGGTCCAATGAGAGCTATAGGTGCTAATCTACACCACAGTCACAGCAACATTGGATCCAAGCCACATCTGTGACCTACACTTCAGCTCATGTCAATGATGGATCCTTAATCCACTGAGCAAGGCCAGGTATTGAACCCACATCCTCATAGATCCTAGTCAGGTTTGTTAACCACTGAGTCATGATAGGAACTCCTTGGTTTACTAAAGTTTTGAGAATTTTTGCATCTCTATTCATCAAAGATATTGACCTGTAATTTTCTTTTTTCTTTTTCTTTTTAATAATTGACTTAGAAAGTTGTATTAGTTTCAGGTGTACAGTAAAGTAAGTTAGTTATACATATTCATATATCTATTCCTTTTCAGATTGTTTTGCCATATAGGTTATTTCATAGTATTAATTGGAGCTCCCTGTGCTATAAAGTAGGTTCTTGTGGCCTATCTATTTTATTTTACTTTATTTTGTTTTTAAATGATTTTTATCTTTTCCATTATAGTTGGTTTACAGTGTTCTGTCAATTGCTACTGTACAGCAAAGTGACCCAGTAACACACACACACACACACACACACGTATATATACATTCTTTTTCTCACATTATCCTCCATCATAAGTGAGTAGATATAGTTTCCTGTGATATACAGCAGGATCTCATTGTTTATCCACTCCAAATGCAATAGTTTGCAACTGTAATTTTCTTCTTTGTAATTTTCTTTTTTACGGGTGTCTTTGTCTAGTTTCGTATCAGGATGGGTGGTGCTAGCTTTATAGAGTGAATTGGAGAGTGTTCCCTCCTCTTCAATCTTTTGGAAGAGTTTGGGAAGGATAGTTAAGTTCTCTGTATGTTTGGTAGAATTCCCCAGTGAAGCTGTCTGGTCATGGACTTTTGAGGGAATTTTTTTAAAATTACAGGTTCTATTTCACTTCCCGTGATCAATCTGTTCAAATTCTGTTTCTTTTGACTCTGTTTCAGGCTGTGTGTTTCTAGAACTGCTCTTTCAGGTTGTCAATTTGTTGGTATATAACTGTTCATAGAATTTTCTTCTTCTTCCTATTTTTTTTGTATTTATGTGATATGTTGTTATTTCTGCTCTTTGATTTTTTATTTATTTGGGTCCTCTTCTTCTTGGTGAACCTTGCTAGAAGTTTGTCAATTTTTTGTTTATTATTTCAAAAAACCAGCTCTTTTTTTTTGATATTTTTTCCATTTTTAAATCTGTTTCCTCTTTGATTTTACTATTTCCTTCTTCTTCTGACTTTAGTTTTTATTTGTTCTTGTTCTAATTATTTTAGGTGATTGGTTAGATTGTTTATTTCACATTTTTGGTTTTTTTAAATTTTTATTTCAAGGAAGGCCTGTATCACTATGAACTTTTCTCATAGGGTTGCTTTTGGCTCATTCCACAGATTTTGTATGGTTGTGTTTTCATTTTTTGTCTGAAGGTATTCTCTGATTTCCTCTTTGATTTCATCATTGACCAATTGATTTTTTTTTTTTAGTAGCATGTTGTTTATAGTCTCTGTGTGATCATCTTTGTCTCATTTTTCTTTCTGTGGGTGATTTCTGGTTTCTGTTGTGGTCAGAAAAGATGCTTGAAATGATTTCTGTCCTTTTTGTTGAGGATTGTTTTGTATCCTAGTATGTGGTTTTTCAAGGGAATGTTCCATGCGTGCTTGAAAATCATGTGTATTCTAGGTTTTTTTGGATGCAATACCCTATAGATATTAAGTTAGTCCAACTGTTATATTTTGTTATTTAGGATCTGTTGCCTTATTGATTTTCTGGCTGGATGATCTGTCCATTGATGTCAGTGGGATGTTAAAGTCTCCTACAATTATTGTTTTCCTGTCAATTTTTCCATTTTTGTCTGTTAGTATTTGTTTTATGTATTTAGATGCTCCTTTATTGGATGTATATTTGTTTTTTGTTTTTGTTTGTCTGTTTTTTTTGCTTTTTAGGGCCGCACTTGTGGCATATGGAGGTTCCCAGGCTAGGGGTCTAATCGGAGCTACAGCTGCCAGCCTGATTATATTTCTTTGATATAGTGATCCACATTTCTATCAATAGTCTTAATTTTTTTAGAATTTTTATTACCTCCTTTTTGAACTCAGGGTCTTTCAGACTAGAACACTCTGTTTCATTTTACTTTCAGGAGATTTCTCTTGTTCATTTAATTGGAAGTCATTGCTTTTTTTTTTTTAAATTTTATTTTTTTACTTACCTATTTTTTCCTAAATTTATAGTCAGGGAAATTTATCTACTGTGGTCTTGAAGGGCTGTTTTTTATGCAGGAGTGTCCCTGTATAGACTGCATGAGTCCAATATTTTTGGTGCAAGGGCTGCTTTTGGTATGGATGCCTGCCATATCTTTCCTCGGTGTGTGCTGGTCTCCTTGATGGGGGTGTATTTGGTGCTGTGGTGACCAGAGCCAGCACTAGATGTTGGGTGGGGCCTTCTCCTTGCTTTGTGGCTGTCACAGTCCTGTGTGTATTGGGGGGAGTAGGGTCTACATCTCAGCTGTTGGAGCAAAAGCTCCCAGACCTGGTTCTCAGCTTCAGTATGAAGTAGGCAGGACTGGAGCACATTCACTTGGAAAGGGTGCATTCCTCCTCATGGGCTGTGCACCAGGATGTGGTCTCTCTGATGCTGCCTGCCATCTGGTGTGCATGCCCACCAAGTCCACTGCTGCTGTCACTGCCCCTGGATCCATGCCCACTGTGAGAGCACCAGTAATCAGTTTGGAAAGCTGTACCACCTCCAGTGAGTAGGAGATCTCAATGCCAGCTGAAGGCAAAGCTGAGCTGGCTGTGAGCATGATGACAATGAAGCTCCTGTGGCTGATCTGTACTCTTTCCTCTGTGTATCTTCTAAGGCAGCCTGGACCACACTGCAGGCCCTTTGGTCTGTCTCTGCACAAATTGAGTCTTCTCCCTGGTGTCTCTCTGCTGAAGCCCAAGTTTCAGCACTCAGACACTGAGAAGGAAGTTCCCAGGGTGAGGGACCCTTTCCTATTTCACAGTTTGCTCCCAGGGGTGCAGGTCCCATACTGTTTCCTTTATTTTTTTTCCCCTTTTGTCCTACATAAATATGTGAGGATGTTTGTTGTAGCTTTGGTTGTATAAGAGATCTCCTGCCTGCTTTCAGTTTGTGTTCTTTGAGAATTATTCCACATGTAGATACATTGTATTTTTGATGTGTTTTGGGGGCTACATGTCTTCCTACTCTGCCATCTCAATCTTCTTGCTGAAGAATTTTAACATTAGACTAGACATGACCTTTAACTTTGGTAAACATCAGGGCCCTGATGACTGTTCATTATTGTAACTGGATATCCTAGAGTATTTTTTTTTAAAGATTTTGCTGTTGTAGTCATGATAGCCTGGTAAGGGTTGATAAAGTATTACAGTATGGACCATAGGATAACAATTTTGTTAGTCAGGAAATACATGTTAACAGTTATTAAGAGCTTAGTACGTTATATCTAGAATTATGTTAAGTGCTTGGCTTGGATTACCTCTTTTAATGCTCCTGATACTTGGGAGATCCTTATCACCATTCATTGACAGAAAAGGAAACAAGATAGAGAGCCTTACTTGCAATCACATGATTCAAGCGGTAAAGCTGGGTTTAGACAGAGGCCTGTGACTTGGTGCTTATTCTCTTCTACCCAATTAATTGACATTGTTTCTTCCTCTCTTTGTTTCTGTCTCTCTGTCTTCCTCTCTTTGTTTCTGTCTCTCATCCTCATCCCCGCCCCCAACACACACACATAGGATAGAGAGAGAATACCCATACATAGAATAACTGTAGGTACATACTCCAAACATTAATAATGAATAACTGCATCAGGTGTTTATTTATTGTCACTACTCTGTACCAGGTACTATTTCAGGTGCTGAATGAGAAGGAAGAAATAGGACAGACAAGGTCTTAGTGGGAAGAGATAGGATTTAGATCAATAAGGTCATTCCAGAAAATGAGTGTCATAAAGAAAATAGGGTACTGTGATTGAGGATGAAATACTGGGGGGGGGTATTAATGTGGGGTTACGGAATGCTTCTTTGATACGATGACATTTGAGCTTAGACTTAAATGAGGAGAGATCTGGAGGGAGAACTTTCCAGCTTGAGCAGAAGCCCTCAGCCGAAGCAAATAGGATATGCTCAAGGGATAGAAAGAAGGGCAGCAAAGCTGGAGTCTGATTAGTAGTTGGGAGGGTGGGTGGAAATGAAATTGTAGGGGTAGATGGAGCCAGACATTTGAAGGCCTGTGGCTCATGGTGGATGGGGAAGGAGGAGAAGGAGGGTGAGGGTGCTATGTATGTGCTGGCCTCCTCTGGACAGATGATGGTCAGAGGTTCTACGTATTTATCTCATTTAATCCTCCCAACATCTCTGGTAAATAAGAACTGTCATTTATACTTGACAGAGATCAGCTGTGAAATATGAGCCCTAAGTATCTGTCACTTCCTTCACTGTTTCAAAGATAACTGCAGAATCCTACAAATTCACAGAATTCACTTACAATGTGAATGAAACACCTACTGGATGCTTGTGATTGATTTCATTGTGAAATTCATATTCTTTATTTCTCTTCAGTGTCATTTTCTGGTGAACCTCCGAAATTAGTCACTCTTCTTTAACATGAGAACATATGCTGCAGATCTTTCACTTGTCTGTTCTGTCGAGGCAGTTAACATTTATAATCAAAATATTTTTGCCTTGTCATTAACAACAATATTCTCTTGAGTAAGAATGTTTGAAATTGCTTATGCAATATGTGATGATGGAAAGTCTTATTTTCCTCATTCCTTGAACCTGCCTTTATTGACCAAGGTACTGTTCAGGAATGTTTGTCACATGTGTCCACAGGGACTTGTAGCAGCAGAACTGGGCTGCAAAGCCTGGGCCTTTTTTGGTGTAGTGTCTCAGGGGCTACAATTATTTGCCCAGGCTCAGCTCACCTTTATCCAAGTATAAGCCATTTTTATCTTTTTTTTCCTTTATATCATAAAAGATTTTGTACTAAGACTTGAAAAAAAATCATTTTTTTCTCCTCTTTGTCTATGGGCAAATCACAAACCTCTGTGAGCCTCAGTTTAAATGGACCTTTGTTTCAGAATTGTATTAAACGTAGCATGTAAATGGGCCATTGACCTCTACTTACAGACCTTTTTTTGCCCTCCTTTTGGAGCAAAATGACTCAAAACTGTTTTCAATCCTATTCCACCTCCAATCATTTCCTCCCTTTCTCTCTTGGACTCACATCTTTCCAGTAAAATCACTCTTATGAGGAGAGCCATGACCTTCCACCAGAACCAAAGGTCGTTCTCATTCTTCTTATTCAGGCAGTTCTCATCCTGAGTTTGGAGTTATCGTGATGTCTCCTCGGGTCTCTCTGGCTTTCCCATCCCCTGTCCCAGGTAGACTCTAACCTTTCTGCATTCTTTTCTTCATGGTACTTGTATTAGTTTTTGTGACTGCTGCAACAAATTACCATAAATTTAGTGGGTTAAAATAGCAGAAATGCCTTTTTTTTTTTTAACAATTCTGGAGTTCAAAAGTCCAAAGTCATTTTCTCCAGGATGATATCAAATTGTTGGCAGGGTAATTCATTCCTTGCTTTTTCCAGCTTCTGCCTGCAGGTGGCTACCTGCAATCCTTGGCTTGTGGTCATTTTACTCAAATCTCTACTTCTGTGGTACCATTGCTTTCTCTTCAGTTTGTGTGTCTGTGTGAAATTTCCCACTGCTTTCCATTTTAGAAGGATACATGCAATTTCATTTAAAACTCACTTTGAGGGTGTTCCCGTTGTGGCGCAGCAGAAACGAATCTTACTAGGAACCATGAGGTTGTGGGTTTGATTCATGGCCTCACTCTGTTGGTTAAGGATCTGGTGTTGCTGTGAGCTGTGGTGTAGGTTGCAGATGCAGCTCAGATCCTGCATTGCTGTGGCTGTGGCATAGCCTGCAACTGTAGCTCCAATTCAACCCCTAGCCTGGGAATTTCCATGTGCACCTCACTTGGATAATCCAGGATAGTCTCTTATTTCAAGATCCTTACTTAATCATATTTGCAGTCCACCCCTCCCCCTTTATTGCCATTGTTGACTGAAAGAAAACTCAGAACCTAAAAGTTGCAAATTGTGCTTTATTCAGAGAGCTTACTGAGGACTGTAGCCTGGGAAACAGCCTTTCAGATGGCTCTGAGAAACTGTTCCAATGAGGCAATGAAGGAGCCAGGATATACAGGAGATTTTGCTAAAGAAAAAAAAAATGTAGTTGCACATCAAAAGATTACTGCTAATCATAAAAAAAAGCAAACAAAAAAACACCCAGGCATCTTAAGTTAATGATTTTAGTGCTTTTCTTTGTATGGGAAGATACAAGTCTTCACTGAAATGATTCCTTTGATATGCATCTTAACTATATCAGGATGCACTGTGGGTGGAGGTGGTGGGGGTGCTGCAGTGGCTGCCGGCTCAATTTCGCTACTTTGTGAAATTTAAGTAGTATTCACAGGTTCCAGAGGTTAGAACATAGATAGTTTTAGGGGGATATTTTGTAGCCTGTCACAATACTTCACAGCAGTTGAGAACGCTCAATATTTATTAATAGTATATTTTATGTCTCTCCTTTTGGATTGTACAATTTGTGTGAGCAGGGATTTTTGGTTTTTTTGTATACCTTAACGAACTATGAATAATATCTTTAATTTTTTTTTCTGCTAGAACTCTGGGATAGGGGAGAGAACTGAGAGTCATTTTGGTTTCAGGTGGAATTTGGTGCACACAAAGAATATTTTTGCCACATGTGAATGTGAGATTTCAATTTGCTTGATTTCCCAGGAGCTAAAGAAATGTAATGGTTTATAAGCCTTTTTTAATTTGTAAGACTTGTCATGCAATTGCTTGCTGCTATTCACATCTTACACTCCTGCAAACCATATTCATCTATTGGTTTGCAAGGTAGCAATGGGACTGAACCAATTGGCATTACATAGGTACCATGTAATAGATGTTTAATTGGGCACATGCCCAGAAGGAGATAACAAATTAAGTATTTGGGTAGAATATTTAATGTATTAAACATCCAATGAGGAAGGTTAAGTCAATGGGTTTTCTCTCTACTTATTTTGTACCTGAAAATAGCTCAAGAAGTGTATAGACATAGTTCTCATTCCTCCCTGAAAGGGCCTGTATAATACAAAGGCTTTCACATGTGCTTCCTCATTGTCAAGTTAAGTGATGACCTAAAGGGTTATATCTCCAAGGAAATTATGAGGAAGCCGGCAAGCAAAAGTAAAAATCCTATCTCTACCCCTCCCCCGGTCCCTGGTTGATTAATAATTTGACCAAATCTAAGGAACATTGTCTCCACGAGCCATCTCCCTATGGCTTCTAGGTAATCTTTGCAAAACTTGGCCCTTGGTACAAGTTTATTTGTGATCAATG
The DNA here is from genome assembly GCF_016906955.1 of Phacochoerus africanus. Lineage (NCBI taxonomy): Eukaryota > Metazoa > Chordata > Mammalia > Artiodactyla > Suidae > Phacochoerus > Phacochoerus africanus. Next base: position 67,086,570 of record NC_062552.1, read on the forward strand.
AAACATTAACTAGAATATTCCTTCATAAATAGGAATGTGTAACATATAAAAGATAGGACTTTTGAGGCAGTCTATATTCTGAACTAAGCTTCCAGCCAAGTGTTGTGATAGACAAAACAATTACCAGAGTTTCCACAAACCTTATGAAAGAGAAATAGCATGTTGAGGACAAGGACACAGAAAATCTATATTGGGATTCAAGAAACCCATATAGATTTTGTTATTGATACCTATACATCTGAAACCCAGTCTGTTCAATCACACATTTGTATTGAGGGAATGCTGTGTACCAGGCATGATGCTAGATTTGGTATAAAAAAAAAATGAGAGTTCCTATTGTGGCTCAGTGGTAATGAACCTGACTGGTATCCATGAGGACTCAGGTTTGATCCCTGGCCTCACTCAGTGGGTTAAGGATTCGGTGCTGCTGTGGCTGTGGTGTAGGCCTGCAGCTACAGCTCTGATTCGACCCCTAGCCTGGGAACTTTCATATGCTGCGGGTGCAGCCCTAAAAAAATGAAAGTACGATACCGCCTCTAAAGACTTTCAGGTTTAGTAAGAGACAAAAAGAAAGAAGCTTTAAAACACTAAGATTAACCTTTGTGTTGGAAGATGCCTTATCCTTCCATATTCCATATCTTCCTTGCACTCCAAGCCACTCTGGCTGAAAGACTGGCCAGAGCCTTACTGCAGCAGGTAGGCTGCAGGCCATAGGCCCTGTGGGCAGATAGACTGAAGTAGCCCTGCCATCCCCACCTCCTGGTGTTCACACCCTTGTTGCATCCCTACCTCTTGAATGTGAGCACCACCTGCAACTTGATTTTTAACCAGCGGAACATGGCAAGGGCAGTGGGAAATTTATCATTGTGTTTGGATGATTACAGAAGACGGTAGCATCCATCTTGCTAGAGTCTCTCTGTCACTGGCTTTGAACAAGCTAGCTGCCAAACATCCTGTGGCCACAAGGAAATGAATGCTGCCAACACTGAGAAGCAGTGGGAAGCAGATACTTCCCCAACTGAACCTCCAGAGGAGAACCCCGTCCTGGCTGCCACCTCGATTACACCCTTGTGAGATCCTGAGCAGAGGACCCAGCTCAGCTGTGCCCAGTTAACTCCTGACTCACAGAAATTGTGAGAGAACAAATGTGTATAGTGAATTATCACAGAAGAACACATCACCAGAAAACTGGTCCAGTCCCCAAAGCCCTGGACTAGGGCTCTCAAGTCTGGCATGCTCTTCATTTCATCATTGGACAAGGCAGCGGAAGGAAGAATCAGGCCATGGGGAGAGGGGTACCAGGGAGAAGAAAGGGAGGCATCTGCGGTTTCATTGAAGCTAAAGAGTTTGCCTGTTCCAAGAGGCACGGGGGAACCCTTTGAAGAATTTTAAAAGGAGGCATAATGAGTTTAGATTTATGGGCTCCAACTTCCCTCTCTAGAAAAATGAGAGAGAAAGACTGACCACTAAATTCTTTATACCGGAAATCCATCACCCCGATGTTGTTCTTTCCCACTCTGGATCGAACGACTTTGGATGAGTCCCTCTGTGGCCCAGTGCCCCTGGGATCTCCAACACTTTCAGCCCCACTCTATCTCTGCCCAAACCCCAAAGTGGCATTTCTTCTGATTTACTCCACTGCTTTCAAAATTTCCAAAGATAAGTGGAATGAAGACATGATTGGTTTTTAGAAAGTAGCTTCAGAGGCAATCCCAACAAAACCCCGCAGAGCTGAGATATTCTAGATGAGTCCTTAGAGAGTCCGAATTTGATAGGCAAATAAGGGTGAAAGGGGTGGGAACATGCCTCAGGCACGCAGGAGGCTAGTCTCAGCTCTGGGCACGACTTCATTTCAATTATCTAGTTTCTTTACCTCCAGGGCTCTGGCTTTGTTCTTACTGACATATTTTCGGTAAATATGAGAGAGAAATGTATTCTTGTTGCACCACTGTCCCTTCCACACTTGTCAGTCGTTGTCTCTTTATTCCATTCTTTCTTGGTTCTACTAGTTTTGAAACTGTTGATGAAAGAGACCTTACTTCTGAAACTTTATTTCCAAATCAAGTTTACTTTTACTCACCAGAGTTGTTTGTAGACTTAACCACTGGCTCCCTGCGCCCCTTTTTAATGCCTTTTGGTGATAGTTTTCCTCCTCTCAGTCCTTTCCTCCACTCCCATCTGTTCACACACTCTATCTGCTCATTAAGCATTAAAGTGGCCTGGTGACCTAGGCATTGAAAATAAAAAACTGTTGGATATTGTCCTGTGAACTCTCTCTCTCTTTTTTTTCCTCAGGGCTGCACCCAAGGCATATGGAAGTTCCCAGTCTAGGGGTTGAGTCAGAGCTGCAGCTGCTGGCCTACACCACAGCTGAGGGCAATGTCAGATCCTTAACCCACTGAGTGAAGCCAGGGATTGAACCTGTGTCCTCATGGATACTAGTCAGGTTCATTACCATGGAGCCACAATGGGAGCTCCCAGCACTGTGAACTCTTGATTACATGCTTCCTTCTCCTCACTGTACTTCCTGTCAGGTTTCCTGTGTTAGCAAACAGCACCACCATCCATTCAGTTGCTGGAGACTGAAACCAAGAAGGCTGCCTTGATTTCTCCTTTTCCCTTCAAGTCTGTCTATTACTACACCTTGTCCCTCTGTCTCTCTGCCTCTGTCTACCCCTCGTCATCTTTGCTATCATCTCACTGGACTATCGCAATGGCCTTCTGGTTGCTTTTGCAGCATCCTTCTCTGGTCCTTCTTCTCCAATCCATTCTTTTCATAATAGCCACCATTGTATTTTAAAGGCACAAATCTGGTCAGAATACTGAAATTATTTAATATTCCTCCACTGTCTTCACTGTGCCAAGATGGAGACCCAACCCCTCACACTCTGGCCTGAGTTCCCTGAGTGGCCTCTCAGTTCTGAGGGTCTTCCTGTGCCCTCCACTCCACCCAGCGTAGGCACTGCCTGTGGGTCTGGAACACTGTACAAGCGTGCTTGTCCCAGGAGTGCGTGCTGTTCCTGCCTCCTCACACATACCCCGCCCCACTCTCCTTTCAAAGGAAACGTCCTGATCCTGAAGCAGGATTATGTGCTCTGACTCTACTGTATTCTCTAGCATGTTAACCCTGTCTTAAAAAACGATTAAAGAAGATAAACTAGGTGATGCAAACATTTTTTTTTTCTCATGAAGTAGGCAGTCTCCATTCAGAGAACTACCAAATGGGGCAGGAGGCAGGAAACTTTTATAGGATAAAGACATAAGAGCAGATAGAGAAAAATAGAAAGTTCCTTGACTGGGACCACATAGCCATCCTTGTTTATGGTCAAAAAGAGCAAAGAAATCAGAGTCTGGAGTTGGCTTGACCTTGGGGATTAGCTGGCTGTGTGGACTAGGTTTTGGTCAAACAGAACCTGCCTGGGACATGAAAGTTACCTGAGTTTCAGTTTGCCTTGTGGCATTCAGGCAAGAGCAGATTTGTCTTGGGCCAAGATGTTTCTTTAGAAAAATCCCTGTGTAATAACTGCCTATTTTTCTTCAATCCTGCTCCCCACCTCCAGCCTGCAGGCAGTGGTATCTCAAAGCCTGGTCTAGATCCATGTGCAGTGAAACAACTCAATAGATCTAGCTGGTTTAACAAATGCAGACTGAGTGGTTTAATGGTTAAGAGTTTAGGCTCCAGAAGTGCAAGGCCTGGGTTAATTTTGCAACTGTTACTGAGTTGATCACCTGGACTCATGCATGTCTCAGCCAAGAAGGTTCTTTCTCTGCTCAGATTAGTGTGGCTAATAATAAGTGATGCTGAGACTAGAATAACAGAAGCTTTATTCAGTGGCCAAAGAATGGAGAAGCAGAAACTTGGTGAGCAAATCAACTTCTCAACCTGATTTGGGTGGAGACAGCTTGTGTACAAGAGAAGGAAGAGGTAAAAGGGAGGGAATTGGAAAGGGAGGAATATTCGTGACTTGAGAACAAGGGTGTGGTTTGAATCAGGAGCTGAGGCAACACTCTTTCTCAGCTCTGTGTGGGATTTTTGGGGTATTGTCAAGGCAACTGGCAACTGTCCTGGTGGTGGCTGAGTCATTTAGCATGCTAGTGTGTTACAGTGAGTGTGTAGTAAGGCTCAAGGTCTACTGGAGGTCAAACATTCTGCCACTTTGCGCCTAGTGGGTTCTATCCATTTCTCATTTTTCTCTTCATAGCTTCCTCCTGAAACTTAGATAGGAACAATTGATTTCCATTCGAGGGAGGGATAGGAATATGATTCTGAGGCAACAGCCTTGGTAACACAACCTCACTCAACGTAGGTGCAAAAAGGCAGAGAGAGACCATTTGTTTCTGTTTCTAGGGCTTATTTTTAGAGAAACTCTAGACTGATTGCTTGGCCTAGCCTTGGTCTTACTCCTGTGTGTTCCTGTCTGGCTGTATTCTCCAGACCTGTGACCTCCCTCTGTCCCTCCAGAGCCAGAAAAGGAGCTCAGTGGAACCCTCTATTAGTGACTTCTTCCAATGACCCAAGGCTTATCCTTGCTCAGATGCCTACCAGGGGTTTCCCTCAAATCTCTGGGGATTTTCTATTAGATTTGCACAGAGCACTGCTGGCAAACAGGAGAGCCACTCTGCTGGAAGTAATAAACTGGTCACAGTGGCTCCCTCTCTATAGGGTTTTGGAGGTAATTCGTGCAAATGACATTTCTAGGAAAACCAGATCAGCTATGAAGGACAGTTAGTGGGTAAAAAACTCAAGAATGCTTCTTAGTGGTTGACTAAGGGTTCTGAATCTTTAGGTAATAAGTTTGGAAACTTGATCCAAGCACAGCAGTTTCCACAGTGCCAGTTTCCTAGGAAGCACTCACTTGGCATCCAAGAGGAAGCAGTCTAGTGTCCCAGAGACCTACTAGGACAATGGAATCTGAGGGTTGGAAGATCCTGATGTAGCTCAGAAGCTTTGGGAGGGGAAAATGAACCAGATCTCTGCTTCTTATCTCCTCTGCTTAGCTCCCTGGTCATGAAAATCTCTACCTTGCTGAGGACACAGGGAAAAGTTCTAATTTCCTTTTCCATATTAATCTTGGCTGGGGATTCTGGAGCCAGGGTGGCCTTGTGGACTTGACCTATAACTGTGAGGGGGGAGCACATCCAGTTCTGCTTGGTTTCCAGCTGGGGTCACATTCTTTTCCCCAGGGCTATGTTCAGTTGACTTGCTTTCATGACCTCTGTCTGATTTTTACTTCTCTCTAGCCTTCCTTTATTTCATTTTAAATATAACAACTGAGAAATAGTTCATGAACTCCCTCCAATAAAGGATCCAGGTATTACAAAAGTGAAATGCAGAAAGGACTAGTGGGGCCTGGAAACACAAATGATAATGGAGCATTAATAGTACAAGTCCTGAAGATGGACTGGATTTCAATCCTAGATCTCTGCATTTCTGCCTGTATGAACTTGGAAAGTTCTATTGCCTTTTTTGATGGCCCATGTATAAAATGGAGATAGTAATGGTATTAGCCAGTGTTCTTTGTTGCAAGCAATAGAAATCAGTTATGAGTTAAGTTAAACTAAAGGGTAGGGGAAACTAATGAAAAGGTCATTGATACAACTATTTCACAGACTTGTTGTAAGGATGGATTTAAATAACATAAAAATCACTTAGCACAATATGGCATGTAGAAAGTACTAGAAACATTAGCTGTTATTGTGTCATCATTGTTTTATTATCGTTATTTTGAGCTCTGTCCTAACTTTATTGCCTGCAGCTTTATCTTAATAAAAAGCAAATGCTGTCCTAGATGCTATAGTACATTCTTTTGATGTATTGATTTCTGGATCCTATGGTTAACTACCCATTTCTGGTCCAATCAACTATTGCCCGAAGGAGTAATGTGACACAAACTTGACCTCTAAATTCTTAGTCCATCTGGGGCTGTAGACAGGGGGGTGATTTTCTGAGATGAGCAAGCAACACTTAATCTCATTTTCCTAGGTACTTAACTGCTTTCTAAGATTATGTCTGATACTATGTTTGAGGGATTTAGGGAGTTCTAGCTCAGCAATCAACATCAACTCACCTCTTCTGTCACCTGTGATAACAGGGCAATTGCTTGAATCAACTCAACATTTTATTGAGCACCTCCTATGTATTAGTTATTGGTTATACAAAAATAGTGCCTGCCTCTGATGTACTTGCTGTTTCATGGAGGAGACAAGCGATCGATTAAAAATTATAATAACATGTTGTGAACGTTGCAGTAGAAGTCTATAGACTAAGTACAAAGAGCTTACAGAAGGGAATGAAATTAATAGCCAAGGAGTACTGTGGAGGCAAAGCAATTGGAGAGGCTCTAATGGTAGAGGCGACCATGGCTGGAATATTTAAGAATGTGTAGGAGTTCCCTGGTGGCTCAGTGGGTTAAGGATGTGGCATTTTTAATGTTGTGGCTTGGGTTGCTGCTGTGGCACTAGGTTCATCCCCTGGCCCAGGAATTTCCAAATGCTGCAGACATGGTCAATAAAAAGAAAAAAAATGCATAAGAGTTTACTAGATTGGCAAATGGAAAATAGGATAGGCAAGAGCACAGGGAACTTCAGATCCATCTTTGGTTTATATTCTGTTGTTGAAGTTTATAAAATATGAGAGATGACCTGGTCAGAGTGGAGTTTCAGAAAGCTCATTCTGATGGCAGCGTGGATGATGGTTTGGAAGGTGGATCTTAGAGGCAGGAGACCTGTTAACCTGGTTGTGAGAGATAATGAGGACTCGACCTGAGGCAGTGAAAGATGGTATGGATCTGAAATACTACATCTGGGACCAATAAGGCATAAATGGCAAGAGGCAGGATGGAGCTGGGGCTATTTTAAGGAATCACATTTGCCTGCTTGGGTGGATGGTGGTGCTATTCTCTGGTAAAGGACTCAGGAGGAGGAGCTGTCTGGGAGGGAAGATGATGAGTTCATCTTGACATGGTGTTGAAGAGGCTGGGGGATATCTGGGTGAGAGATCTATAGGTGTTCAGGTATCTGGAGGTCAGGAGAGAAGTCTGTGAGAGGCTGCTTTGGAGGGGCTCAGGCCTGGAACTAGCCCTACCAGCAGAAACTCCAGCTCTAGCTGTCCTGGGACCTGAGCCTCGAGTCTCTTCCTGGCTTGTCCTAGTTGGTTACCTGCCCCAGGCCTGAAGCTCTGTCCTGAACGTCTCCACAGTAGCTGCCACCTCGCTACCCTGTCCATGTTCTCAGTGATGGCTGCATGCAGCTTCCTTGGATTTCTGAAAGTTACCTGACCCAACTTTGAAAAGGCCAGGCTGTTGCTGGTGGTCAGGACTACATCACCTTTTGTCTTTGGAAACCCTCTGGGAAGCCATGGTCTGTCTGTCTGAAGAATCCCATCTCATGGACCATGGGAGATGTCATCCTCTACCTACAAGCACATCATCCCAGTTGACATTCACCTGGCTTTGTCCTGCAATAACCAGAAAGAAATTTGACTTTAAATAAATGTGTATGTAAGCATGTCCTGAGCTCTAAGTAGTTAGGCAGGCTGGGGTTTTTCTCTAGTCATTTAAAGAGGAGAAGATGGCCTTTATTTTATTTTTTCTTTTTTGGTCACCCCACAGTATATGGAATTCCCAGGCCAGGGATCAGATCTAAGCCACAGTTCTGACATAAGTCGCAGCTGCTGTAACACTGGATCCTTTAACTCACTGGACCAGGGACTGAATCTGCTTCCTGGTGCTGCAGAGATGCCACAGATCCTGTTGCACCACAGTGGGAACTCCAAAGGTAGCTTTTAGAACTGCAGCATAGCTCAGCTGTCAGAAGGCGAACAGGTGGAAAATCACAATAAATCAAACATGTAGGTGTTGCCCCCAAGTGGCATGAAAGTAGCTCAGGTTCCAACAATTGCATTCCATTAATGGCACCTTAAAAAGGAGATGGAGATGGTGGTTTAAAAATGACATCAGGAGTTCCCGCTGTGGGGCAACAAGATGGGCAGTGTCTTGGGAGCACTGGGATGCAGGTTCGATCTCTGGCACGGCACAGTGGGTTAAGGATCCCCTGTTGCTGCAGCTGTGGCTTAGTTGACACCTCTGGCTTGGATCTGTTCCCTGGTCTTAGAACTCCGTATGCTGTAGGGCAACCAAAAACAAACAAACAAAGAAACAAACACCACAAAGACCTCAGCAAAGGGCTTGATTTGTAAATTGGGGAACTCACCTGCAGTGGTTTTGGACTTGGCAGAGGTACAATTCTCTTTCCCTACTCCGGCACATACACTCATGTTCTCCCTGCCCCATTTTCCTGAGTCCCTCTCAGGTTTTCTGTCACAGCTGAGTCTAGAGGGCTTTTACCTTGTCCATCATGGACACACCTGGCCGGCCTTTACCTTTGCTCCTCACATGATTGTGCTCTTCTGAGGGGGTGTCCTGAGACCTTTATTTTCCTTGCTCTCTTGGGGAATTAACTCACTAGACTGAATCAGGAGGGTTAAATTCTAGTCCTAGTTCAGCCACAACTAAGTTGGTTGACCTCGGGCATGCTTTTCACCTCCCTGGGTTCTGGTTTCCTTAGTCACTCAAACACCTGGGCAAGAGCAGACACCTCTGAATTGGATCTTCCACCCTGTGCCTGTCGGCCCGTTTCACTTCCCCATTTCTGGAGAAACTCACAGTGCCTGCCTCCCAGACAGCAAGTCTTGTGTACTTAGTATCTGAGTCCCTCCCTCCCACCCCACCTTCATCACACTGACCCAGGAATGGGATTGTGATCCAAGAGCTGTCGTTTCATAAGCTGCCTTTGTTGTTCAGGCTTAACAAGATGAACTGGACTCATCTCTTTTTGGGGGGAAATTGAAACAGAGGTCCTCCGCCCAAATATTTTTCAGTTAGCGGTAAGGATGGTAGAGATGCTAGACTCAGTAAGGCTCAGCTGAACTTGTTTTCTGTCCTTGGATGTTCTTTGAGATTTGAGGTTCCATCTAACTAATAACCTTGCTGGCCCTGGGCACAGAATCTTGAGCAAGCTACTGCAGTAGGAGAGGGAGCCTCTCTCCAGTGTGGTTGATGTTTAGTGGGAGAAACAGACAAGTGACCCGCCCTCAGCCTCTCCACACTTCAGGAGCATCGTCTTCTGGATCAGAGGAAGAGGGGAGTTTGTCTCCTCTCTGCTTCTGACTTGCCAGACTGCCGCTGTCTTCTGTATGAGCACAGATCCCATAACTTCCACTGTTAGCTGTATGACATTGAGCAAATTACTCAACCTCTAGATATCAGTTACCATGTCTGAAAGATGAGGATGACAACCATATTTATTTTATAAGAGTGTTTGAGAATGACATGAACACTGTGCTTTGCTCTGATGTTTAAATATTGGGATTTAAATATGAACACATACCTTGGGACAGTCAATCTTCCTCACCTCTGTGCTGCTTCGGTGCCTGTTTTCTAATTGTGATCAGTCAAATGGTTTGGAATGGAAACAAGGGAACAGTAGAACAAGGGGTCTGCTCAAAACCTCATAGGACGTCTGTGGAGGAACAGACACAGAATTTGCTGTCTTTGGCTCCTGGCTTAATTTCTTATTCTTCAAGTTGGATTGCCTGTGTGTGTGTGGGGTGGGGGGTGTATATGCATGAGTGTGTGAGCGTGCATGTGTGTATGTATTGATTTCAACTTCTATAAATAAATAGCCACCAGTTGATAATTCCACTAGGGTTCAATTGAAGAGAAACATCCCAAACATCAGGTAGAGTATTTACAAGGGAAGAAGACAAGTCCAGGTAGGCTAAATCCCTAGCCCTGCCAGCTGTTAGTCTTTGCTGTCTTCAGAGGTCAAAATGCAAATAAATAAAATCCACATTAAACTGAGAATTACCGCACACTGTGTTTTAAAAGGGGGGGGGGAAGCAGAGTTGAGCTAGCAGATCTATTTCAAGTTGATTTAGCAGGTGCGAGGGAGTTAGCTCCGATTGTTTTATGTCTCAGTCTATTAGGTGCTGTGCAATGCGACAGATCCATTCTAATTTATACAGTTGTTAAGCAAAACTTTTGTAGGTTTTTAAATTGACTCCAATGTTTATCAATTGGAATATAAATTTATTCAAGCCTCTTATTTGTTTGCCTCAATGGCACATTACAAAGTATTTTATAGTGTCTGATCTGCTTAAGTTGTACAACCAGCTTCTATGGTGCCACACCGGGTACAGCAGGTGTGAGCCCCAGGCTGGCTCTCCCTGACTCCTCTTGGTCCCAAGGCTGCTCCCTGTGGCTAATGAGGGGCTCTCCAGATGAGCCCAAGGTGTCAACAGCCCTTTCTCTGAGTTTCCTACCAGCTATCTGTGTTCCAAAGCACAGATAATAATTTAATGTCATCCACACTGGGACTCAGTCCTGGCAAAGATGAGTAAATACTAAATTCTCAAGCTTCTTCCTTGCATGTTTTCTTCTTTTATGACCAGACTTCTTGACTTAGAATATTATCACCAGTCTTCACCCTGTCATGAGCGGTTTTGCTCTTTGTGACTGAGCTTCTCCAGAAACCCTGCTACCAAACCCACTTTCTCAAAGATCCACCATGGCCTGTGGCTGTCAGACTTAAGTGCTTCTGTTCTCTGGGTGTCTGTAGTACTTCATAGTGAGCAGGCTTCTTTCTTGAGACCATTTCTCCCTTGATCAGCCTGACATAAATGTTACGCCTCCTGCTTCCACCCATCCTTTTCTAGACCTTCATCTTCCCATGGGTATCTGGAAACAGCCAGCTTTCCCATCCTACATGGGTACAGGCACAGGTCACATCTCTGAAGCTTTCTCTGTACATTTTCTCCACCTACTGCTCCTGGGAACTTCCCTGTGTGTGCATTTTTTTAATGCTCCTGATCACATTTTTCTTTATGCTCAGGGGCCTAGCTGGACTGCCCTTTTGCATGACTGGAAACTCCGGAAGAGCAGTGGCTGGGATTGATAGAGCTGTGAAATTCCCATGGCACTTGGCACACAACAGCAGCTCAATTTAACCCACTTTCACATGTGCTTTTTGAGATGAGAAAAAGCAGATTTTTGGAAGCTGAAGGGAAAGAAGAGGAGTGAAGGGAGATGGGACTGGAGAGATGATAGAGAAGGGCGGATGAAGAAGAGGAGTTAGAATTCTTTGAGGATTCTGGATTTTACCAATGAACTGTCATCAACACAGGATTTCAAATGTGGGAAATAACATGATAAAATAGGCATTGAAAATTCCTTCTGGGTGAAGTGTGAAGACTAGAATGGAGAGGGGCAAGGAAATGATGATAATAGCTTAGATTGATGAGGGCAGTGAGAAAAAAAGGGGAAGAGATATGAAAAAAATCTGGGAGGTAGAATGGACAGGAATGACAATTGGATGTGGGGGATAATGTGAAGAACAGTGCTGAGTTTCCCCCAAACTTTTGCTTAAATAGCTGGCTGCATAGGGGCATAGATTGCATAATGAGAGATGGAGGAAGCAGGTTCAGCTGTGTAGGGGGCTGGTTGAGGGGGCCAAGAGGGGAGGGGAATTCAGTTTGGGACCTGTTGAATGGGAGGTGCCCATGAGATATTCAGGTGGAGATGTGTGCGGGACTAAAACTCTGTAACATTATGGATGTGGAGATGGCCATTTCATCCTCGGAACTCGACAAGAGCATATAAGAAGTGGGTGAATAAGAAAAGAAGAGGGTCTGAGTCAGAGCCAGGAATGTATTATCACCTGGGTTGGCATAGAGAAAGCAGAGCCTGGAACAGACGCTGAGGATAGTGTGGGGTTCCTGAGCCTGAGGGACAGCATTGTTTGCAGAAAATCCCCTGCATTGAAAGCTGTGGGGCAGTCAAGTGGGAAGAGAACTGAGAGGTGCCCCGCTGGGGGCAGTGGATCAGACTGGGTGGGATCTGTTTGGAAGGGGCGAGAGGTAAGTGGACACTGAGGAAGCTTGGATACTGGGTTGTAGAAAGCTCCACTGAGAAGTTTTGTTGCAAAAAGGGAAGAAATAAGGGACCTCAAGGGGCATGTCTGTTGTGGGGGGGTTTGGTTTTGTTTACTTATATTTATTTTTAAGGCTAAAGAGACTAGAACAGTGTTTCAGTGCATGGATGGAAGGGACCCAGGACAGGGGAAGAGGACGATGCACTAGTCAGGTGTGATGAGCGATGACTCAAAGCACCAGGTTCCCGAGAAGAGGGAGGATGAGACCCCCAGGTTTCAGACTGAGGTTTGGCCTTAGCTCCAAAGAGAAAACCTTTTCATTTACATCAGGAAAGAGAGAGCGGATGATGGTGACAGTAGGGAGGTGAGGTATTCTTTAAAAAGCTTCACTTTCTCTGTGGCATGAATGTGTAGCTAAAGATCTATCATTATGAACCATAATGATACTGACTACCACAACATAGCAGCTACTGGTCATGACTGTTAACCAGGCTAAGTTAACTGTGTAATGTAGCTATGTTAACTAAGCTAAGTATCTAGTGTCAGTAACATATTTTATCCTCACAAAAACCGAGGGAGTAAGTTCTCTCTCTTTTTTGGGGGATGGGGGTAGTAGCATGCACTTTTTTTTTTTTAAGTTTTATTAAAGTGTAGTTAATTTACAAGGTTGTCATAATTTCTGCTGTACAACAATGTGACCCAGTCATACACATACACATACCCATTCTCTCTGATTCTTTTGCCACAGATTATCACAGAATACTGGGTAGAGTTGGTTCTCTTTTATAGATAAAGAAACTGGAGTTGATAGAGGTTAAGTGACCTGACCAGCATCACAGCTGGTAGGTAATAGAGCCAGGACTTAAACTCATAGCTAATTCCCAGCCCCCTGCCATAGCTATTACGACAGCTATTGTATGGCTATTACTCTTAGATTGACATGAGGGGCCAACTTTTTTTTTTTTTTTTTTTAACTGCACTGTGTCCTCCAGGCTGGTGACAAGTTTGCAGTATACCAAAGAATGCTTTTCTTTTAAAGTTCTAGGCTTAACTGAATTGCATACAGCTTTGTAAAACTGGTAATGAATGGAGATGATAGAAAGGAAGTTCCTCTTCCTACACATCAAGTTCTGAGATGCGGTAACTAGGTGTCATATCATAGCATAAAAAAATCCCTTCTCTGCTCCCTACCTTAACAGGAGGCAACAAATACTTACCAGTGCTGGACTGTTAATGAAGCATGCCCCATTAAGTTTCTTCCTCACAAAGTGCTGTTGGGGATTTTTGTTGTGATTGTTCAATGCATATTCTGCCCCCTTGTGGCCAAGTTCTCCCACGACTGGAGGGGTAGCCACCCAAACCCCTGCAGGGCAGTATTGCTGGAGCTGAGTGCACTTTACATCTCTCTGTTCGAAGCATTCATTCTCTTGCATGACTTTGTGTTCTTTTCACTCAGTCCTTCCTCCCTCCATGCTCTATAATAATGTGCTGACTCAAAAATCCGGGATACCCAAACTCCAGTGTCTTTTCATAGCCATAGAGCCTTGAATGGAGTTGTTACCACCAAGGACCTAAGCCTGGAGGTATGAACGTTGGCTTTGGAGGCAGAAAGAGCTGGGTTCCAGGCCCAGACTATGGACTCACCAGCTAAACTGTTAAGGGTCACCCCTAGTGACATGGGGACAGTGTTACCAGCCTCAGGACTCAACGGCCAAATGTATGGAAATGGCCTGGAACATCATGGTTGTCCAACAGATGCTGGTTCTCATTGTTCTTTGGCCTAACTCCCTGATTGCTGGGAAGATCTTCAAGGAATAGCTGGGAGATGTCTTTATGACAACAGTCGAACAGTGCTGCACTATTGTGGTGGTCAGTTTTTTTGTCCATATCCCCACTGCCCAAGTACATAAGCCATTCAATCATCTTTGTTGAATGAATGAAGACCAAATATGTGGGTCCTAATGCCAAGCATCTCGGGCCATTTCCTAGGCTCACTAAGTTTTGGGGACTCCTGCTTTAGAAGCTCTGCTGATGAGGAATCAAGCCATAAATAGATTTAATTTGGGCCTTATTTTGGCTCTCTGTAATTTGCTTCATGTCTGATGACTTTTGACCTGAGCTAGAAAACAGAGATGACGACCTGCTGCCAGATACTTAGTGAGAAGGGCTAGTACATGTGTCTGTGGAACAGGGTCCAATGTAATGCACAAGGCTTTTCTAAAGGGCTTGAACTCGGATTATGGTTAAAGGGATTATTACAGAAAAGACAATTAGCATCTTACTTGCTGATTGTATGCTTGAAATCCTTCCAAAGCAAGGGTTTTTACAAAATATTCAAAACATTTTAAAATTATTTATTTTTTGATAAGAAATGGCCTCTTTGGTCTCCTACACTTTTTTTTTTTTAGGACCCAATATCTTTAAAGTTTCCAAATGAGCTCCTGGGGATGATTGTATTTTGTCTAATTCCAAGAAAGCTGCTCCTCGAATGCTCCTGTTTTGACCTTCTTGGGATTTCAGCTATAAAAGCACAGGAAAAAAAAAAAGGAAAGAAAACAACAACAACAAAAAACACCCCAGACTTTCCTCTGGGCATCAACGCTTCCATTGAAATTTGTCCCCAAGGAACACCACTTATGAGAATCCCAATCTGGGGGCAGAAGCCTCAATCATGGTAATGTTTCCACGGCTTCTGCCTCAAGCGACAATTTTAATGTTTGAATGTTTTCAGGGACTCTTAATTTGGAAACAAAAATAGTCCTCTTCTCTCTCATGAATTAAAACTAAAACAAAGAAGCCAGTCTGGTCTGGTCCCAACATCGAAGTGAGGCAGGAGGGTAAAGTCCAGGCAGTATTACCCTGGAAGATGTTTTCTGTCTCGTCCAGGGCGAGTTCACAACAGCAGCAACAATATTTTATTGAGCATTTACTACATGCCAGGTGCTGTGTGAACCTTACCAAAGACTGTGTATCTAATATGATCCTCATGACAGCAGCTGTGTTGTGGGTACATGGCTTCCTTTTTACAAAGAAGAACCTGAGGCTGAGTGTACACAGCAGCTGAGTGACTGGAGAAAGGATCACAGTCAGGAAGCAAGAGGATGAGAGTTCCAATCCAGGCTTATTTGACTCACATTCTTAAAAGTTGACCCCAAGAACAATTACTTCTTGCTGATGATCCCTAGGGCGATATTAAGGCTGCATCAGCTCCTGTGCTCAGGAACCCATGGAAATAGCTGCTCCAATAGTGTGGGTCTTGTCATACAGTCAATACCTCCTTTTACTTGGAATCATTAGGACTTGATTTCTCCCCACCCAAAGTCAGATTCGATCTTGGTCTGAAGATTTAGTTTTATTTTATGGAAGTTCAGTTGATTTCTCCATTGTCTTTGAATGGTTCTGCTGCCTTTCTTTCTTCCCCTGACTTTCCCCCCCTTCTTTTTCTTTAACTATGAAAAGTGTTCTCTTTCAGTCTTGCTGGGTGACTTGGCACCATTTCTTCATTAGTGCAAAAGGCTTCTCCTTTCAGACAATCAGTATATCATGGACTAATAAGAGTGCTGGAGGCAGGCCCAGGGAGGGATGACAGAAAGCCTTAGGGGGAAGGTGGAACGGATGGCTGAACAGCATCCAGAAAGGGGGGTGGGGTCGGGGGGGGGGGTAGGAAAAGAACCCGAAGTGCCAGTGAGGGGGGGTTGGGGCAGGTTCATGGCAAAGTGCCAGGGATGAGTGCAGAAACAGTGTTTTTTCTGAAAACACTCTTGCTCATGTTAACCCCAAACCTCTTTCCTATTGAAAGATAATATTCGAGAAGTTAAATCTGGCATGGCTGGAGTGTGACTGAAACTTGTTGATTTCGGCTGCATGTGGATTGGGAAAGCCGCACAAGGGAGTTGATTTTTTGCTGAAACAAGAGGAGCTATCAGTTTGAAGGCTGGCCATGCATTTGTAGCATGTTGGGGGCTGAGCCTCCTCTGTGATCTCTCCTCAGACATATCTTCTGCTTGGAATGCTTTCAATGGAAGATCTCCCTATAGGAGGTGAACTTCTCCAGGGTAATTTCATGTAATATCTGGGGATTTTGAGTTGATTGTGAGATCTCTGTATTGTACCTGTTGACTCTCTTTACTACGAGAGTGCAGTGGAAGGAATAAGAAATTGGCAGGGCTGGGGGTGGGGGGGTGGGGTGGGGAAGAACTTCCTGTCACTTCTTGTTCCCAATCTTCAGAGCAGTAATGACAAAATCTGGGCGCAGTACTTCCTGAAGGAGCAGAGAGACTCTGCAAGATTTCTCTCCGGCAAGAGCAGAAAATCCCATCCAGTGACCCAAACCATACAAAAGAATATGAAATCCCATTCTGTGGTAGGCAGAATTCTGAGTGACCCCCAATACCAGGCCTGTATATAATCACTTGCCCTTGAGTGTGGGCAGAACTGGTAACTCCGGTAACTCGCTTCTAAGGGAACATGGCAGAAGCAATGGGCTATTACTCCCATGATTATGTTTTCTATGGCAAAGGCGAAGGGCTTTGATGGGTGTAATTAAAGTCCCTGATCGGTTGACTTTAATCAAGAGAGAACTATCCTAAGTGGGCTTGACCGAATCAGGCAATCCCTGAAAAGAGGGTCTAGAGGTCAGAAACAGAAGTAGTCAGATACTTCTGCTGCTCTTGAAAAAGCTAATCACCCGGTTAAAGAGTGGGTCACGTGGTGGTCATTTTGTGACATCCTACAACTGCAAGGAACTGAATTCGACCAATAGCCATGAGCCACACCACAGACAAGATTGGAGCTGTGGCTGACAGCTTGATTTCAGCCTGATGAGACCCTGGACAGAGCACCCAGGTACCCCACACACCATCTCCTGTGGCATGGCACTGTGAGAGGAGAAATCTATGCTAATTAAAGTGGCTAAATTAATGATAATTTGTTAGGCAGCAATTGAAAAACAATGCAAATTCTGTGGGTTTCTTTTCAAATGAAATCTTAACAAGTCTTCAAGATTGTCACTAACTGAAATTGGAGCCACAGTTACTCTCTTCTTCAACCATTGCTGTCTAGACTCTCCAGAAACCACCTCTCAGGTATCTCTGTTGTTAAGAGCTTGCTTCTGGGGGCTGCAGGAAGAGGAATAAAGCAGAGAGATGCTGTTCTTCTGGTCTCACTTTGTGAGATTATGGGATGCAAATTCCCAGGTATATTGGGCAAAACCCTTCTGTAGGCTTCTGAGCTGTCTCAGCAGGGGCCTGGTGAGGGAAGGTGTAAGGGAAGGTACTTCTGGCAATGCGGGGCTCCCTTGGTATGTAAACCATCCAGTAATATGCAAATGACTTCTCAGGTCTGTAAGCCCATCTTCCTGGCCTTCCTGGACATTGCCCAGGAGTTCAAAAGCCTCTCATATTTTGCTGCCTCTTGGCCTGTTTGCTGTGAGCACCCTCAAGGGCTTGGAAGACATGATTTTGTATTTTGAACTATAGAATTTAGACTCATAAAAGCTGAGAATGCCCAGACCTAGTGCTGATTTGACTGGGTGCTTCATTGCCCTGGACTTGTCTCTACTGGAGTTGTTCAAAGGGCTGGACTTGCAGTAAATATGGCCTGCATTGGTGGTAGAGTGGTGAATAGAGCTGCCTTCCAGCAAATAATGGCAGCTTCACTTTACCATCTTGGTATTATTAGGTTCGGTCCTGTGTACTGGGGTGTGTGTTCAATGAATAAGACTCTCTTTGACAAAGAAAGAAAATGGAGGCAATTAGGGAATCAAACTCTCACCCAAGGTCACACAGCTTGCTGGTGGTAGAGCTGGTTCTGGAACCTTCTGAGTTCCTGTGCCTTCGCTCTTATTTTACCTCCCGGGCACTGCACAGGCCTCATGTGCCACTGAGGGGGCAGAGGCAGAAAGAGGACCATCAGTGTCTCTGCCAAAGGACTGAGCAGGTCAGCTTCCAAATTCCACCCCCAACCCCCAACCCCAGCTCCAAGGCGCCCTGCCCTCTATCAGGCAGCTCTTGGTGCCACTGTTGTGTCTTGCGCACATTTCCTGATGGCCTCCCTGCCCAATTCCCTCCAGTGCAGTTTTCAGCTTCACACTTCATGAATTTTATTCACAATCGATAAATAAACCTATTATCATCAGGGTTTTGTATTCTCATCATATATCATCATCTGTCATAAACCATTTCATGCAGGAGTCTGGTTCACTCAGCATGTCCCACTCATCTTTATTTCTGAGTCAGTGACTGAGAGACGAACCAAAAGTGCACAGTCCAGGAATTCAGCTTTGGTTCTGTGATGGAATGTCTACAGATAAAAATCATATGTAGACATATTATATTGGAGACTAGTGCTGGGGAAGAAAAAAGTCATTACCCTGTCAAGCTCTCTGTACTTATTAGATGCGACAAAGTATTTTGTTTTTCTATTCAAATGGGGTGGATCTGATGGAAAAGCAGCTTTCCATTAAGGAGTGTTTTTGAAATGTGGCGTCTGGCCATCTCTGACAGTCTAGGGAGTGGGGGGCATCTGATCGTACTGCAGCTCTGGGGTGGCAAGTCAGTCAGAGTCACAGTTATGTATCACAGTGTCCTTTGCAGGAGACACTACAGAATCCTGGCTGTCCAATGAGGAGCTCTGTGTCCTGGTTACTGCCTCAGTCCCTGGGAATGGCAAACATTGTTTGACGGGTTCTGGAGTTGGAGAGGCAAACGTGCCATGACTGGGATGGTTTATACTAGAAGAATTTTAATTGAAGGGTTAGCAACTAGGATTCTAAATCATAGTTGATAGTTTTGTTTGTTGTTTGTTTTTGTCTTTTTAGGGCCACACCTGCAGCATATGGAAGCTCCCAGGCTAGAGGTTGAATTGGAGCTATAGGCCACAGTCACTGCAATGCAGCTCCGAGCTGCATCTTTGACCTACACTGCAGCTCATGGCAACACTGCATCCTTAACCCACTGAGAAAGGCCAGGGACTGAACATGCGTCCTCATCGATACTAGTAGGGTTCGTTTCCGCTGAGCCGTGAGGGTAACTCTAGTCGATAGTTCTTATACAACCCTCAGACAAGTGATACTGTTGCTTCCCACTGAAGCACTAATAGATAATGATAACATTTGATACCCTGGGGCAAAACTGACATTCTGGGCTGGCAGCCATCATCCCCAAGGATGAATGTTGGACATTGTGTGATGTTCTCTGTGCACTGCTTGGGGAACTGCCCTCTGAGAAGGAATGACCGGGCGATCCCCGCTCGTACAGGTCTCAGGTGTTCTGCGTTTTCCTGGGTCCCATTTTTCAATATAAAAGAAAGGTCTTTTGAATGGCAGCCTCTGCCTCACAGAGGATCTTCATAGAGGCCACGTGATATATGTAGGTCTGCTCTGTGGGCCTTGGAGAGGTGGCTCTGTTTGGTAAAAGTCCAAATCAACACAGAGGTGAAGGTGGAATTCCCGTTGTGGCTCAGTGGTTAACGAATCCGACTAGGAACCATGAGGTTGCGGGTTCTATCCCTGGCTTTGCTCAGTGGGTTAAGGATCCAGTGTTGCCGTGAGCTGTGGTATAGGTCGAAGACACGGCTTGGAGCTGTGGTGTAGGTTGAAGACATGGCTCAGATCTGGCATTGCTGTGGCTCTGGCGTAGGCCGGCGGTTACAGCTTCGATTAGACCCCTAGCCTAGATACCTCCATATGCTGTGGGAGTGGCCCTAGAAAAGGCAAAAAGACCAAAAAACAAACAAACAACAAACAAAACACAGAGGTGAAGGCAGTACCCATTTTATCTACTTGAGGGTATGGATCTCATCGTCTTAAGTGTCCTGATGGGACAGCCCAGCACATCAGATATGAAAGGGATTTAGAACAAGTTGTGACCAAAGCAGAAAATCAGGGTTGAGAGAGGTATTGAATATCTTGTTGCTTTGATGTCAACTGTGATAAACATTTACTGAGAACCTATGCGCTGGGAACTTGGAAAATGTCTTCCATGTTTTATCTCACTTTATGCTCCCAACAACCAGTGAACTAAGACCTCTGCTTTCCCCAGTTTACAGAGAAGGAAACTGAGGCTTTGAGAAGTTAAGCCACTAAGCTAGGAGCAGCCGGGATTAAAACACAAGTCAGACTTGGGAGTTACCACTATGGTGCAGTGGGTTATGGATGCCAGTGCTGTGGCTTGGGTCACTGCAGCGGTAGGGGTTCAATCCCTGAGCCGGCGCAGTGGGTTAAAGCATCTGGTGTTGGTGCAGCTTCAGCAAGGATTTAATCTCTGGCCTGGGAACTTCCATATGCCGTGGGTGTGGCCAACCACCCCCGCAAAGAAAAAATCAAAAAAACCCCTTCAGACTCCAAGGTATATGCTGAGAATGGCTCTACTCTGCAGGTCCCAGAACTCGCAGGGATGTGGGGCTTGATCCTGGGACAAGTTTTCTAACCAAAGAGTGAATGTGGTTTCCTCTGTTTGATTAGAAACCTGAAGACTATTGCTCTTCTTATATCTGCTCCTTACTTTGCCTGTCTTGGACAAATCCCTTAACCTTTGTACCATAACATGTTGTTCATAAAAGGAGGACAATGATATCACATTTGTCAGAAGGCAAGAGCGCTTCACTCATTGTGAGATACACAATGATTTCAGAAAAGGGCTTGTAATGCTTTAATAATGGATCGTGAGCCTAAGAAATAATAGAGTTAGTGTTTTCTCAGCTATAATTCATAGCCAAGAGGCTATTGCATTTACTGAATTTGTTTCAGTCCAGTAAACAATACATTAAATAACACTATGTGACTAGAGTCAGCCAGGGCCATTGAGTTTACCCCAAGAGGAGTGGTATCTTAGAAGAAAATATCTTAGCAGTTGATGAAGGAGTTTTTCTGTGGGCCCTGGCCTTCTTAAAAGAACTCTAAGCCCACTTCAGGGAGGAAGCAGCCTTAGGCCTCCTTTTTTCCAGCAGGGAGAAAGGAACCAGGTGAGTTTGGGCCTTGGGAATTTCTTCCTTCCACCTGAGTCTGAGGCTCAGTTCTGAGAGTTACTAGTGGTTGATCTTGGACAACTTACTATCTTTATGCTTTGGTTTCCTCATCTGCAAAGATGCAATCATGAGAATATCAACCTTTGAGGGTCATTAAGAAGCTTGAATAAGGTAGTACAAATATGGCTCTTGTCTTAGACCTGGTGTAAAACACACCAGAGATTCTAACCTTGAGATGTCATGAAAATGAAAAAGATTTGAGGGGAGAAGGATGATGCCTACTGGGAATCTGTTAATTTGTGCAGTATATCTTCTCATCGGTCTCTCCAATAGTCATTGTTTTGGGAGAAATAAAAAATATATAAAAGATAAAAATAATTATGTTTTCACCACTCCAATCATGATTAGTACTTTGGCTTATTTGTCTCCACTTTC
Organism: Phacochoerus africanus; assembly: GCF_016906955.1. Classification (NCBI taxonomy): domain Eukaryota; kingdom Metazoa; phylum Chordata; class Mammalia; order Artiodactyla; family Suidae; genus Phacochoerus; species Phacochoerus africanus. The sequence continues at coordinate 67,107,897 of NC_062552.1, forward strand.
TTGGAAAGTCAAGAGGAGGGGAGTGGCTGGGTGGGGAGGAACAAGTATTATTTCTATTTCTTAAAATATTAGAGGTTCATTATAAAGACTTAAAAAAGGCAGAAAATACAAAGATAAAACTTAAATCACCCCAAATTCAGACGTCACTATTCTTCATTACTTGTTCAAAACTCCAAATATTTGTCTGTGTGTGATAAAACATGTAAAATGTTAATAACTGTGAAGTTAGATAATGGGTATGTGAGGGTTTACTTTTGGGACTGTTTGAAAATTTACAGAAAACATTAAATTTAAAAACAGGAATTGTAGTATATATACTCTTTTAAATGAATGCTTAGTTCAAGTTTACTGAGTTTAAAGAGAAGAAAAATACATGAGTAAAATTAAGAAATCCTGAATAATCATTTTTCATTCAAGATCCATTTTTTTTTAAATTGAAGTAACATTGGTTGATAACATTATATAAGTTTCATGGGTACAGCACCATGTTTTTACTTGTGTATACACTGCGGAGTTCTCACCACCAAAAGTTTAGTTTCCATCTCTCACCATACGGTTGACCTGCCTTTACCTGTTTCACCTTCCCCACCCTACTTCCCCTCTGGTCACAACTAATCCATTCTCTTTATCTATGTCTTTGTTTTTATTTGGTTTGTCTTATTTATTTATTCTTATATTCCACATGTAAGTGAAATCATGTGTTTATTTCACTTAGAACAAGATCCATCCATGTTGTTGCAAATGGCAAGACTGCATCTTTTTAATGGCCGAGTAGTATTCTACTGTGAGTGTGTGTGGGTATGTATGTGCATGTGTGTGCATATTAATATACCACATATTCTTTATCTGTTCATCTGTGGATGGACCCTTAGGTTATTCTCATAAGAGGTAATATTTTTGAAAATATTCCTCTAAAGTTTAAAAATGATTGAGGTAAACATTGAGTTGTGTGGAGTCACAGTTGTTTAAGTAGCATTCCATTATAGACAGGATCTACCTTGAAAGACAAGGACATTGGCACTCTCATCCTTCTCTTCATCTCTTCTCCTATACCTTTCAATTTTTGTTAGTTACATGTTTTCTTCTTGTACAGGTTTATAACATTCACATTGTCTTCAGTGTTAGTTTCAATAGTGGTATTGAATCAGTATTTACATGGATTCAGTGTTTACCATTTGACCTTCTCAACATGACTTCTTTATTTTTGAATTAATTATTTTGCTGCATCTCTTATTTGGTTAGAGTTCATGATCATTAACATTTCTTTTCTAGAAAATGCCTGTGTGTTTCTTGTGTCACAGTGTCTTCCCATTGTACCCAGATGAAGTACTGGCTGGATGTGTCTGAGTCTGTTTGTTCCTGTTAGAACATTAGAGCCGTTGCTTCACTGTTTTCTGGCACTGAAGTTTGAAGCCAGCTGATGTTCTTCTTTTCTTCTTTAGGTGGTTTTGGTTTGACTGTCTGGATGCTGAGTAATTCTTGAAGTTCAATAATGTAACTAGGCTCTGTATCAGTTTAGAAGTTTCTGCATCATATATTCCCCCAGAACATGATCTGTAACTTTAGTCTTTTCATTTCAGGAGAGTGCTGTTGTATCTTAGAACATATCTTCAGTTTCACTGGGGAAGGAGGGATATAATTCAGGAATTCTGTTTATCCCAGGTTGAGCTGTCTTTTTATGTCATCTATATCTATTAGTGTTTCATTAAGTTCTTTGTATTTGTCTTTCCCTCTACATTTACTGTATTTATTTCTAGTTATTTCAGTATGTTACTCGGGCATTTCTCTCTTGTTATCTATGTATGTATGTATTTTTATGGCCAAACTCATGGTATATGGAAGTTCCTGGGCCAGGGATTGAACCTGAGCCATAGCTGCAGCAACGCCAGATCCTTTAACCCACTGTTCAGGGCCAGGGATAGAACCTGCACCTCCACAGTGACCTGAGCTGCTGCAGTCAAATTCTTAACTCACTGTGCCACAGTGGGAACTCCTAGTCATTTCAGTATGTTAGTAATGAAATTTCAGAAGTACTTAATCTATTTCTTGATTTTTTTTCTAATTTTTATATTGATTTTATTGTAATGTTGCCTTAGCTCTTGGTTAGTTTTCTAGTAGATATTTTCACCTCAATCTATTACTATTCTGTCCTTGAATTCTTTTTTAAAAAATTAGTTTATATTTTAATTGAAGTACAGTGGATTTACAATGTTGTATTAGTTTCAGGTATACAGCAAAGTGATTAAGTTATGCATACATATATGTCTATTTTTTCAGCTCCTTTTCCCTTATAAGTTATTACAAAATATTGAGTATAGTTGCCTGTGCTATGCAGTGAATTCTTGTTGATTATATATTTTATATATAGTAGTGTGTATATGTTAATCCCAAATGCCTAATTTATCCTCCCCCTTTCTGCTTTGGTAATAATTGTTTGTTCTCTATGTCTGTGGGTCTATGTAAATTAATCTGTAACCTTGTTTTGTTAGGTTTCACATTTAAATGATACCATATAATGTTTGCTTTTCTCTGTCTGGCTTACTTCACTTAGTATGATAATCTCTAGATCCATCCATGTAGCTACAAATGGAATGATTTAATTCTTTTTTTAATGTCTTAGTAATATTCTGTATGTATGTATTGCCACATTTTCTTTATCAATTTATCTGTCAGTGGACATTTAAGTTGCTTCTGTGCCTTGGCTATTGTAAATAATGGCACAATGAACATTGGAGTGCATATATCTTTTTGAGTTACGGTTTTCTGCAAATATATAACCAAGAGTGGATTGCAGGATCATTTGGTAGTTCTATTTTTAGTTTTTTAGGAGATTCCATACTGTTCTCTATAGTCGCTGTACCAATTTACATTCCCACTAATAGTGTAAGAAAGCTCCTTTTTCTCCACGCCTTCTCCAGCATTTATTATTTGCAGACTTTTTGATGATGGCCATTCTGACTGGTGTGAGACGATACCTCATTGTAGTTTTGGTTTGCATTTCTCTAATAATTAGCAATGTAGAGCTTTTTTTTTTTTTTCATGTACCCTTTGGCCATCTGTATGTCTTTGGAGGAAAGAGTATTTGTATCTTTTGCCCACTTTATGATTTTTTAAAAAATACTGAACTGTTTGTATATTTTCAAGACTAATCCTTTGTGGGTCATTTCATTTGCAAATATTATCTCGAATTTTTCTTGGTTGTATTTTCATTTTGTTTATGGCTTCCTTTGCTTTGCAAGAGATTTTAAGTTTAATTAGGTCCCATTTGTTTATTTTCATTTTTATTTCCATTACTCTAGGAGGTGGATCCAAAAAGCTACTGCTCAGATTTATGTCAAAGAGCGTTCTGTCTATGTTTTCCCCTAGGAGTTTTATAGTATCAAGTCTAAATTTATGTCTTTAGTCCATTTTAGGTTTATTTTTCTGTGTGGTGTTAGAGAATGTTCTAGTTTCATTCTTTTACATGTAGCTGTTCAGTTTTCCCAGCACACTTATTGAATAAACAGTCTTTTCTCCATTATGTATCCTTGCCTCCTTTGTCATAGATTAATTGCCCATACGTTGGTGGGTTTATTTCTAGGCTTTCTGTGCTGTTTGGCTGATTATATATGTCTGTTTTTGTGCCAGTACCATGCTGTTTTGAGCACTGTAGCTTTGTAATATAGTCTGAGGTCAAGAAGACTGATTCCTCCAGCTCTGCTTTTCTTTCTCAAGATTGCTTTTTCTCTTCAAGGTCTTTTGTGTTCCTATACAAATTAGGATTTTTTTTGTTCTAGTTCTGTGAAAAATGTCATTGGTAATTGGATAGAAATTTTATTGAATCTGTAGATTGCCTTGGGTGATACAGTCATTTTGACAATATTGATTCTTCAATCCAAGAACACAGTATATCTTTCCATCTGTTTGTGTCATCTTCCATTTATTTTAGCAACATCTTAGAGTTTTTGGAGTACAGATTTTTTGCCTTCCTAGGTAGGTTTATTCCTAGGGTTTTTTTTTTTTTCTTTAAATTGAATTGTTTCCTTTATTTCTTATCTTTTCTTGTTAGCGTATAGAAATGCAACAGATTTCTCTGTATGAATTTTTTATTCTGCACTCTACTGAATTCATCGATGGGCTACAGTAGTTTACTGGTAATGTCTTTAGAATTTTCTATACATAGTACATGTCATCTGCAAACAGTGACAGCTTTACTTCTTTTCCAATTTGGATTTCTTTCATTTCTCTTTATTTTCTAATTGTCATGGCTAGGACTTCCAAAACTATGTTGAGTGAAATGAGAGTGGACATCCTTGTCTTATTGCTGATCTGGGACAAAATGCTTTCATGTTTTCACTATTGAGCATGATGTTAGCTGTGCATTTGCCATATATTTTTATTGAAAACCTTTATTGTGTTGTATTATGTTCCCTCTATGTCCACTTTCTGGAGAGTTTTAATGGTAAATCGTGGTTGAATTTTATCAAAAGCTTTCTCTACATCTATTGAGAGGATCGTATGGTTTTTATTCTTTGGTTTGTTAACGTGGTGTATCACACTGATTGATGTGTGTATTTTGAAGACTCCTTTGATCCCTGGGATAAATCCTACTTGATCATATGTATGATCTTTTAAATATGTTTTATTTTATTTATTACTCAATGAATTTTATTACATTTATAGTTGGACAAGAATCATCACAACCAAATTTTATAGCATTGCCATGCCAAACCCCCAGCCCATCCCCCCAACCCCAACCTGTCTCCTTTGTAAACAATGTTTTTCAAAGCCTGTTGAGTTAGTATCTGTTCTGCAAAGAAGTTCATTGTATCCTTTTTTTAAATTCCACATATAAGTGTTAATATATGACATCAGTGTCTCACTGTCTGAGTAATGTCATTAACATGATCATTTTAGGCCCATCCATGTTCCTGCAAGTGCCATTATTTTCTTTCCTTTTAATGGCTGAGTAATATTCCGTTGTGTTTATGTACCACTTCTTCTTCATTCACTCCTTGGCTATTGTATGTAGTGCTGCAATGAACATTGGAGAACATGTATCTTTTCAAGTCATGGATAGATGCCAAGGAGTGGGATTGCTGTTTTAAATGATAATTCTATTTTTAGTTTTTTGAGGCATCTCCATACTGTTTTCCATAGTAGTTGCATCAATTTACATTCCCACCAACAGTGTAATAGGGTTCACTTTTCTCTACTCCTTCTCCAGCATTTATTGTTTGTAGACTTTCTGATGATGGCTATTGTGGCTGGTATAATGTGGTACCTCATGTAGTTTTGATTTGCATTTCTCCAATAATTAGTGATGTTGAACATCTTTTCATGTGTTTTTTGGCCATCTGTATGTCTTCTTTGGAGAATCGTCTGTTTAGATCTTCTGCCCATTTTCAATGGAGTTGTTTGTTTTTTTGGTATTGAGCTGCAGGAAGTGTTTATAAATTTTGGAAATTAATCCCTTGTCAGTCACTTCATTTGCAAATGTTTTCTCCCATTCTGTGGGTTGTCTTTTCATTTTGTTTAGGGTTTCCTTTGCTGTGTGGAGACTTTTAAGTTTAATTAGGTCAAATTTGTTTATTTTTGTTTTTATTGTCATGACTCTAGGAAGTGGATCTGAGAAATATTGCTGTCATTTATGTCAGAGAGTGTTTGGCCTATGTTTTCCTCTAAGAGTTTTATGGTATCTGGTCTTATATTTAGGTCTTTAGTCCATTTTGAGTTTATTTTTGTGTATGGTGTTAGGAAGTGTTCCAATTTCATTCTTTTCCATGTGGCTGTCCAGTTTTCCCAGCACCATTTACTGAAGGGATTGTCTTTTCTCCATTGTATATTCTTGCCTCCTTTGTCATAGATTAGTTGACTATAGGTGTGCGAGTTTAACTCTGGGCTTTCTATCCTGTTCCACTGAAATGATCCCCTTTTAAAGTATTTGTTGAATTAGGCTTGTTGAGGATTTTTGCCTCTCTGTTTATTAGTGAAATTGGCCTATAATTTTCTTTTTTTGTGGTATCTTTGGTTTTGGTATCAGGGTGATGTTGGCCTCATAGAATGAATTTGGAAGTGTTCCTTCCTCTGCAATTTTTTGGAATAGTTTCAGAAGGATAGGTGTTACTTCCTTCTTAAATGTTTGAGGGAGGTAGAGGTACACTGCAAAGTCAGTGATGAAGCCAAGGAAAGATGTACACGGTCACTTAGAAGAAGCCTGTTATCCTGGCTTGCAAGACCATGACCTTGTATGCAGATATAAGTCCATTAACACATTTTAAGAAATTATGTGTCTAGGAGTTCCCTTCGTGGCTCAGCAGTTAATGAACATGACTAAGATCCATGAGGATGCGGGTTTGATCCCTGGCCTTGCTCAGTGGGTTAAGCATCTGGTGTTGCCATGACCTGGGGTGTAGGTTGCAGATGTGGCTTGGATCCGGCACCGCTGTGGCTGTGGTGTAGGCCAGTGGCTATACCTCCAATTAGACCCCTAGCCTGGGAACCTCCATATGCTGTGGTGTGGCCCTAAAAGAGCCAAAAAAAAGGAAGAAGAAATAATGTGTCTAAAGCAGAAGACCTGGGCTATACGGGAGGCATAGGACAAAGAGAATCACCTAGGACCTTTTTCTTCTATTCCATAACAGCTCTGTCCATGGGAGTGGGAAAAATCACCATCAGACTTGGAGAAATTCCAGTCCCAAAGGCAGGACTTTCCCTATTATGAGCCTGATGTTAAAATGTGAGCTTCATCTCACTCCTTTTCTGATTCCATGTCCTCACAGCATTTTTCTGGTTCTAGTGAAGGTCTGCTCATGTAGAGAGATTGCAGAAAATAAATAGATTTTAAATATTTCTGAGCCCTTCACAGTGATTTCTCATGGTAATGAGTGGCTTCTGATTACTATTTGGTTTTCCCTGGCCACAGGGAGAAAAGGAGATTGTTATGCCAACCTGAATAATTCCAGTCTGTGTGACAATTCTATTTCTCACTTTAAATTAATACATTGCTGGCCTGATGCCTCCCTCAGGTCTTCTGTACATTTTAGTTAGTATGAGTCAGTATTTTGGGGTCTGATTGCCCCTGGACATTGACAAGAGTGAGCTGGCCTTCTAGATAACTCAGATTCTATTTCCATCTTCCATCCCTCTCTATTCCTACAGCAAACACAGCTCCATATTTGGTTAACTCATCTGTATTAAAATGTTTAAGACCAGATACAATTTTTAATACCTCTGGAGAAAATGTATAAAAAAATTGTTTGAATCTCATTTGTCGTTATTGTTTTGGAATAAGAAGAGCAGCATAGGAAGACTGAGACTGCACTCAGTCTCAGCAAAAGTCCTTACAGAGGTCATTTTTAAATTGAGAACCTATGTTTCTTCATTTGAAGTGTAATGCTCTTTCTTCTAAATTTTCTGTCCAACCTAACAGTTCGAAGGCTGTTAGTAGAAGCAAAATGTTACTGTGTGTGACAGTGTGGCCAGCGTGGGGTATGGGTATTTGCAGAGGACCCAAAGGCAAACTTGCTCTTCTGATCATTTGTTCCGGTATTTCAAATGCTTGTTCCAGTTGTCGTATTGCTTGTCTCAAATCTACCTGTTGTTTTGCAAAATCAGATGACGGGATAAAAAGCACAGAAACAGGACTGAGGAGTCAACATTTAAGAATGCTGAAGAGGAGATTTTATTGAAGCTGGGTGCCTTAACAAACCTCCTCGATGAGCACTATTTCACATAAACATAATCCCAGTTAGGACACTTCAGAAGAAGCCTTGTTATCTAACAAAATAGATAGTTTAATAAAAAAGAGGCAGGGAATTTGGCTTTTTAAAAAAACATAGACAACTCAATGCATTTTATATTAAATTTATAAATTCTAGGCCTTTCTCTTTTTTTAGTGCAACCCTGCAGACTTTATAGTCGTGCTTCATTTTTCTTACACAAATAATACCCAAAAGGCATCATGGCCATCATCCAAATTTTGGTTTGTTTAAAGAGAGGTTGCAAGGAGTTCCCTGGCAGCTCAGCAGGGTTAAGGATCTAGCATTGTCACTGCTATGGCAGTGGTTGAACCCCTCGCCCCCGAACTTCTTCATGCAGCAGGTACAGCCAAATAAATAAATAAATAAATAAATAAGCAAATTTAAAGATGATTCTGACACAATCTGAGAGCAGAATCCATGTATTTTTCCCCTCAATGTTTTATAGTCATCAATACCAAATTTTTAAAGTGACTTTCCTTTATGAAATTATCTTTATAAAACACTTATCCTAATTCTTCTAGAAACAACAATCATTTTCATACTTACATTGGGATATTTGTATAAAATTAAATAAAGCACATTCTTAAAATAAAGAAGCACAACAGGTTTGTATAAACTCGGACTCTTGGTAAGCAGGAGATGATCATTCAGAGCCTGAGTCATCCCATAATGGTGAGATTGCAGTATGCCCTGGGGATCAGTGATCAAGAATGGAGCATGTCCGTGAACCTACCTGGTCAGCTAGGTAGAGGTCAGATAAGAGATCATGTGGTCCAAACTTAACTCACTCCAGAGTCAAGAAAATTGGTCTGCAGACAGGCAAAAAGACTGGCAGAATGTCACAGAGCAAGAGACCTTTTTATCAGATTTCCCTGTTTCCCGACTTTTAGTCCAATACTTTGTATTCCTTTATTCGACTAAGTTTGAATATTGTTTTTCTCCCCCAGTTTCATTGAGATATAACTGTTGCATAACATTGTATTAGTTAGAGGCATATGGTGTAATCATGTGATGTTTGCATGTATTGTGAAATGATTGTTGCACTGAGTTTAATCCATCACCTCACATAGTTACACATTTTTTTTCTTGTGATGAGAACTCTTAAGATGTACTCTCTCAGCAACTTTCTGTTGTACAATATAGCATTAACACCAGTCATTATGCCCCAGAAATTTATCTTATAACTGGAAGATGGTATCTTTTGACCACCTTCACTATTTGCCCTACCCCACCCCCTCCCCAACTCTTGTCCTCTGGCAACCACCAATCTGGTGTATATTTTTATGAGTTTGATTTTTTTCCAATGTTTTAAATGTATTTACTTTTTTTTTTTTTTTTAGGTCTGCTCTTGGGGCACATGGAAGTTCCTAGGCTAGGGGTCAGATAGGAGCTGTAGCCACAGGCCTATGCCAGAGCCGCGGCAACACCAAATCCAAGCCACCTCTGAGACCTACACCTCAGCTCAGGGCGAGTTTTTATTTTTTTTATTTTTTAGATTCCACATAAAAGTGAGACCATATGGAATTTGTCTTTCTCTGTTTAACCTATTTAATTTAGCATAAAGGCCCTCAAGTTCCATCCATGTTGTTACAAATAGTAGAATTTCTTTCTTTCTGAAGACTGAGTAATAATCCTCTGTATATATAAACTACATTTTCCTTATGCATTCATAGACCTGTGGGATGTTTCCTTGTCTTAGATAATGTAAATAATGTTGCAGTGAACATGAGGGTGCATATATCTTTTCAAGTTAGTGTTTTCATTTTCTTCAGATAAATATCCAGAAGTATAATTGCTGGATCATATGGTAGATCTATTTTTATTTTTTTGAGGAACCTCCACACTGTTTTCCATAGTGGCTGCATTAATTTACATTTCTACCAACCATGTACAAGGGTTGTCTTTTCTCCATATCCTCGCCAATACTTGTTATCTCTCCACATTTTGATGACAGACATTCTAAAATATGTGAGGTGGTATCTGGTTCTGGTTTTGATTTGCATTTCCCCGAAGTAAGTGGTGTTGAGGTCCTCTTCATGTACCTGTTGGCCATCTGTACATCATCTTTGGAGAAATGTCTATTCTGACCTTCCATCTTTTAATTGTATTTTTTTATGAGTTCTTTACATATTTTGGATATTAACAATTTATTGGATGGCTGATTTGCAAAATGTTCTCCCAATCTGTAAGTTGCCTTTTCATTTTGTTAATAGTTCCCTTTACTGTGTAGAAGTTTCTTTAGTTTGATGCGGTCCCACTTGTCTATTTTTGCTTTGGTTGCCTTTGCTTTTGGTGTCATTCAAAAAATCATTGCCAAGATAGGTGTCAAGGAGCTTACCACCTATGTTTCCTTCTACCAGTTACACAGTTTTAAGTCTTACATTCAAGTCTTAAATCCATTTTGAGTTAATTTTCTGCCCTCCTCCATGCCATCCCTGTCTCCCTCTCTCTTTCTCCAACCCCCCCACTCTCTCTCTCCCCACGTGGCTGGCCAGTTTTCCTAACACCATTTATTGAAGAGATTGTCCTTTCCCCGTTGTATATTCTTGGCTCCTTTTTCCTGAATTAATTGACCATATATGCATGGGTTTATTTCTGGGCTCTCAATTCTGATCCATTGATCTGTGTGTCTGTTTGTATGCCAGTATCATATTATGTTTGATTAGTATAATTTTGTAATGCAGTTGATACCAGGAAGTGTGATGTGGCTGGTCTTGTTCTTCTTTGTCAAGATTTCTTTAGCTTGAGATCTTTAGATCTGAGATCTTTTATGGTCCCATAAATTTTAGGATTATGTGTTCTATTTATGTGAAAGATACCATTGGAATTTTGACAGGAATTGCATTGAATCTGTAGATTGCTTTGAGTAGTATGAACATCTTAACTGTATTCTTCTAATTCATTAGCATGGAATCTCTTTTCATTTATTTATATCTTCAATTTCTTGCATCAATCTTTTACAGTTTTCAGTATACAAATCTCTTACCTCTATAGTTAAATTTATTGCTAAATATTATACTGTTTTGATGTAATCATAAATGGGATTATTGTTTTCTTAATTTCTGATAGTCTTTTCTTAGTATATAGAGATGCAACTTTTTTGTATATTGATTTTGTATCCTGCAATCTTTGATATTTATTTATTTTTTATTTTTAAGAGTTTTATTGTAGAGTCTTCAGGATTTTCTCTACATAATATCATGTCATCTGCCAATAGAGACAGTTTTATTTCTTTCCCAATTTGGATGTCTTTTATTTTTCTTGCCTAATTGCTCGAGCTAGGATTTCTGGTATAATGTTAAATAAAAGTGGTGAGAGTTAACATTTTTATCTTATTCCTGATCTTAGAGAAAAGCTTTTAGCTCTTCATCATTGAGTATTAAATAAGCTGTGGGCTTGTCATATATGACCCTTATTATGTTAAGATATGTACTCTCTAATCCCAGCTTATTGAGAATTTTTATCAAGAATGGACTTTGAATTTTGTCACATGCTTTGTCTGCATTTATTGAGATAATCATACCATTTTTATCTTTCATTTTATTAATGTGGTATATGACATTGATTGGGTTTTGCATTCCAGGAATAAATCCCACTTGATCATGGTGTATAATCCTTTTAATGTATGGTTGAATTTGGTTTGATACTATTTTGTTGAGGACTTTTGCTTCTATGCCCATCAGGGCTATTGGCCTGTAATTTTCCTTCCTTCCTCCCTCCCTTTCTTCATTCCTTCTTTCCTTCCTTCCTATGTCCTTGTCTGATTTTGGTATCAGAGTAATATTGGCTTTGTAAAATGAATTGAAGACTGAATTTCCTCTTTAGTTTTTCAGAAGAGTTTGAGAAGGTTCAGTATTAATTCTTCTTTAATGTTTGGTAGAATTCACCAGTGTGGGATTCAGCCAGTGTAGCTCTTTGGTCCTCGGCTTTTTTGTTATTCAGAAATTTTTGATTTTTTTTTTTTTTGGTCTTTTTGCCTTTTTTAGGGTCACTCCTGCAGCATATGGAGGTTCCCAGGCTAGGGGTCTAATCAGAGCTGTAGCAACAGGCCTATGCCAGAGCCACAGCAATGCAAGAGCCGAGCCACTGAGCAAGGCCAGGGATTGAACCCGCAACCTCATGGTTCCTAGTTGGATTCTTTAACCACTGAGCCATGATGGGAACTCCAGAAATTTTTGATTATTAATTCAGTCTTTTTATTAGTAGTCAATCTCTTTAGATTTTCTATTTCTTTGTGGTTCAGTCTCACATGTTTCTAAGAATGTATTCATTTCTTTTGGGCCCAATTTGTTGCTGTTTAATTGTTCATAATCATCTCTTACAATTTTATGTATTTTTGTGCTATAAGTTGTAACATCTCTTCTTTATTTTCTAATTAATTTATTTCAGTCCTCTTTTTTTTTTGTTTAGTCTAACTAAAAGTTTAATTTTTTCAAACAGCTCTTAGTTTCATTGATCTTCTCTATTTTTTTTTTTTTTTTGGTCTCTATTTCACTTATTCACACTCTGATCTTTGTTATTTTCTTTCTTCTTCTAACTTTGGGCTTTGTTCTTTTTCTCCCCTAGTTCTTTGACATGTAAAATTAGGTTGTTTGAGACATTTATTTTCTCTTCAAAATTAAAAAAATTTAATAAAAATTTTAAAGGTTACTTTTCCATGTATAGTTATTATAAAATATGGGCTATATTCTCCATGTTAGACAATACATTCTTGAGCCTGTCTTAAAACCCAGTAGTTTGTATCTCCCATTCCCCTGTTCTATATTAGCCCTCCCCTCACTGTTAACCACTAGTTTTTTTCTATCTGTGACTGTTTCTTTTTTGTTATATTCATTAGTTCATTGTATTTTTTAGATTTTATGTATAAGTGATATCATACAGTATTTGTCTATATCTTTCTGACTTATTTCACTTGGCATGATACCCTCCAAGTCCAACCTTGTTGCTGCAAAATTTCATTCTTTTTTTGTGGTTAAATGGTATTCTATTGTATATATACCACATCTTTATCCATTCCTCTGCTGATGGACACTTAGGTTGCTTCCATATCTTGGCTATTATGAATAATACTATTTCGAACATTGGGATCCATGTATCTGAATATTTACTGTCTCTTAAAGTAAGCATTTATTGCTATGAACTTCCCTCTCGGGATGGCTTTTGTTGTATCCCGTTTTTTTTTTTTTTGTCTTTTTGCCTTTTGTAGGGCCGCTCCTGTGGCATATGGAGGTTCCCAGGCTAGGGGTCTAATCGGAGCTGTAGCCGCTGGCCTACACCAGAGCCACAGCAATGCGGGATCAGAGCCACATCTACAACCTACATCACAGCTCACAGCAATGCCAGATCCTTAACCCACTGAGCAAGGCCAGGGATCGAACCTGCAAGCTCATGGTTCCTAGTCGGATTTGTTAACCACTGAGCCACAGTGGGAACTCCCTGTATCCCATATGTTTTGATACGCTATATTTCTATTTGCATTTGGCTCAATTTTTTTTTTTAATTTCTGTTTTGGTTTATTCTTTGACCCACTGAATGTTCAGTAGCATTTTTTGCTTTTTTTTTTTTAATATTTGCATATCTGTGAATTTTCTAGCTCTCTTTTATAATTGATTCCTTGTTTTAATATTGTGGTCAGAAAAGATGCATGATGTATTTTCAGTCTTCTTCAACTTATTCAGACTTGCTTCATGGCCTAAAATATGATCTATCCTGGAGAATGTTCCGTGTGTGCTTGAGGAGAATATGTATCCTACTGCTTTTGGATGGAATGTTCTATAAATGTCCATCTGGCCTAATGTGTCACTTAAATTCAATATTTTCATATTGCTTTTTTGTCTTGATGGTCTATTCTTTGATGAGATTGGGATATTGATGTCCCCTACTAGTAGTATATTGCTATCTATATATCCTTTCATGTATGTTAATACTGGCTTTGTATATTTAGGTGCTCCTTTGTTGGGTGAATAAATATTTACTAATGTTATATTCTCTTTTTTATTTTTATTTTTATTTTTTGTCTTTTTGCCTTTTCTAGGGCCACTCCCATGACATATGGAGGTTCCCAGGCTAGGGGTCTAATCGGAGCTGTAGCCACCAGCCTACACCAGAGCCACAGCAATATATCCTCTTTTTAAATTGACCCCTTGAAAATGTTTTAAAAATAATTTTTATTTTGTTTGGTTTTCTTTTTATCGTATGCAGTGAAGGTTGGTATAATTCTTTATTCTGATATTAATGAATGCTGTGATTATTTTCTTTCAGTGACCTGATTTTTGTTTTCTTTGGAGTGTTTTCAGTTAGTATTTTGTGATTTTTATTACGATTCAATTTATTCTATTTTCTTGGGTTAATTTGCTCATTCTTAATTTCTTGATATGGGTGCTTAACATTAATTGTCAGTCATTTTTCTTTTCTAGTAGGTATTTATGGGATTACCTATTTCTCTGTAAGTAATGTTTTAGCAGATCCCTAGACATTTTTATATATAGTATTTTCATTATTCAATTATTTCTGGTTTACATTATGATTTTTTTCTTAATTTCTAATTATATGCTGATTTTCTAGGTATTATTATCATTTTATTATTGATTTCTAGCCCAGTTTCATTATGGGCAGAGGACATACTGAATCTGAACATTCAAATACTCAGAACTTTGTTAAGACTTGGCTAAAGTCCAGTATATTGTCAATTTTATAAATGTTCTGTATGAATTTGAAAAGTTCGATATTTTAATGACCCTAGTGTTCTATATATGCATATTAGGTCAAATTTATTCATGTGAATTAGGTCAAATTTATTAAGCAAATCATTTTTTTCAAATAATTTATATGCCTCTTTATTTTTTTCCTCCTGCTTATTCTACGAATTTCTACCAGATGCATGTTTAAATCTTCCAACATAATTATAGATACGAGTTTGTGGTTTTGGCTTTGTAAATGTTTAGACTGTGTTATGGGGAATAAAAATGTAAATTTTTAAAATTTCTGGTAAATCAAACATTTTATCGCTATCGAGAAGCCCTCCCTTAACTGCCAACCAAAACAAGATGGAAAGCTGGAACCTGTTTCAGAAGGGAGGTGGGGCATAGACTTGTGTGCTTAAACTGGCTGTAGTCCCAAGGTGATGATAATCATGCTGGACTGCATGCTGTGAGGCTCAGCAACTGGCTCAGGAGAAACTACAATGACTCGCAGCCTTTGTGGTCCTGTGTGGAAGGGAGCTAAGTGTCACCCTAGAGGGCGGCAGGTTTCTGGCCAGACCCCAGGAATCACAGTCCTGTCTAGATCTCCACATTGGCCTCAAGCCCTCAGGCTGTCTATCCGTTTTTAACCATCCTGTGGTAAATTACATTTAAAACCAGAAATGAGGGCTATAGCTCTTTTGATTTTTGATGTTCGAGCTCTTGGATCCCAATTAAAGAATAAACATGCAAAAAATAAGCCAAATAAGTCCTTTTTATTTTCAGTAATTTTTGCTATTGTTTAAAAAAATCTCAATTTGTTTTATAAAGTATTTAAAAGAAAAAATTAGGTACTGTTGCTTTCAGAAACAATTTTCTCCTCAAAATTCCCTTCCACAGCAAGAAAAAAAAAAAAAAGCCCATAGCTTTATGGTTAAAGACAAATCAAGCTTTGGAGCCAGGGAGACCTGAGTTATCCTGCTTCTACCAAGTACTAGTTATGAGACTTTGAATAAGTCACCTAATGTCTCTGAATCTCAGCTTTAAATCTCTTAGATAGATGTAACCATAGCATCTACCAATATTGGGTCAATGAGAGACTGGATGGAAAGTGCTTACTGTAATACATGGTATATGGTAAGTTTTGCCTCTGGTTCTTTTCTTGTGATATCCTCATGTTTCTTTGTAGAATTTTCAGTTCCTCATATTAGGCAATGTTTAAAGCACCCTGCTTGGACTGTGCCATGTCTCCAGATAACTGGTGGCTGCCTCATAGCATCATTTTGCGTTTACATTATTAGTCTAGCTTCCACTAAGAAAGTCTCCTGACTCTGTTCATGCCAGACATCAGTGTGCCCATAGCGTCTCATTGTAATCTAGTGGTAGAGTTAATTTGAAGATCTTCTAGTTCATTCTCTGAGTTGTTCACTCTAGAGTCCTCTTGACCTTTTCTTTGAGCTGTAACCATGCTTGTTGTTTAAGAACAATTTAGAGGATGCTTCTGAGATAAGTGGATTAATAGAAGACACTGGTTTTGATTGTGATGAACTTGACATTTCCTGCAGGATTCTTTTTCTCTTCGGATATGTGGAGTTGTCTGGAATCCTCACTCGTCAGTTCTTCACCAAAGACTTAAAGGACCTCAGCTGCATCCCTCTCGCAATGCCAAATCTTCTAGCTTCCCTCACATTTGATTTTTCATGCTTTCCTGTTCTTGTGCTAGAAAGCATAAGGGGCAATGTGGGTCAAAAGGCTTTAGAAAAGAGCTAGGGGACCAACAGCCAGTAGCTAGTGAATCTAATATAACAGGTACATCAGTTAAGAATTAAATTCAGTGGCAAAATAAACTCCTGCTACCAAATAACATGGCTTAAACAAGACAGTTTATTAAATGTTGTATGAAAGATTTCCAGAAGTAGGTGGCCCATGGCTCACATGATGTCCTCAGAAAACTAAACTCTGCTCCCTTATTCAAGTCCAGGGCTTCCAGTATGGCTTCATTATCCAGTATGGCTGCTGGAATGCCCATTATTGTGCCTGAGTTACAAGCCAGAACAAGGAGAAAAGACAGATATAGAAAAATGCCATCCCAGTGTATCAGCTTTCTTTGAGTCCCCATCCTGTGCTCAGACCTCATTGGCTCAAATGTTGTCATATAGCAGTATTTAGCTATCAGGGAGGCTGGGAAATAGAATGTCTTATTCTGGGCAGGGCTGTGCCTAGCTAAAATTTTGGGATCAGTTACCAAGGAGAAAAAGGAGAATGGATATTGGGTGGTCAGCCAACGGTCTCTGTTACAGTGGTATTTGGCTATAGTGGCTTACCTGGAGTTGATGACTCCATGTGACTCAGTCCCAGTCTCATCCAGGTTTGGGAGCAAACGCATCTTTATGGAATAATGCCTCGGTTGTACACTTCGTTACTTTATCTTTCTTGGAATGAGGTTTCTTTTTTAAAATAAGGACCATTACACAAGAGCCTCTGAAAATTATCAGAGAGGTTACACCAAGGAAAGGCAATTAATTTCTCTGGGGGAGGAATGTCAGAGGACAGTAAGTCCTTGACAGACGCACAGTATCCTGTGTCTGACCTTAGTGCTTGCAGTGTCTTCTATGACTGCGGTGTTGGTTCCAGAGTCTAGGCTGTAGGATAAATCCATGTGATGCACAGAGGAGGCCGGTGACACGGCAGGTTCTACAGGAGTCAGACATTTCCTCACATCTGCTTGATTAGAACCCATTTGGTATAAGTGGTGAAGGGATTATACCTTTTCAAAGAAAGGTCTTAACAATCAGGGTCAGATATAAGGTTGCTCCTTAGGAATGAAACCTTTTCTTTTTCATTTCCTTCACTGCCAAATTTCTAGAAAGTGTCACCATCATTTGCCACCATTGTTGCCCAGTGGTTTGATGCCTCAGTCCTTACCTAACATTTGTACAACATTTGGTGATGTTGCCTCTTCTGGCCTTGAAACCCTTTCCTTCACTGACTGCCGTGACTCCCTTCCCTTTGTCCTTCTAGCCTCTTATTTTTCTCATTTCTGTCATAAACTCCCATTCTGCTGACCACTTGGTTGACGTGCCGTAGCCCTCCATTCTTGGTCCTCTTCTCACTCCCTACCCTCTCTCCTGTGCAGTGCTCCCTAGACCTCCAGCTCCTCCTACTGTCTAAGTGCTGATGTTTCTGACCTTATATCTTTAAAGCAGATTTCTCTCCAGAGACCTAGAGCTGTTTTTCCAACTGCTCATTGGACATTTCTACCTGGCTTCCCCATTAGCACTTAAAACTTCCTGCATCTGAAGTAGACTCTTCAGCTCTTCCTGCTTACTCATTCTTTAATAGTCTATATTTTATTTTTTTATTTTTGTCTTTTTAGGGCCACACTTGCAGCATATGGAACTTCCCAGGCTAGGGTTCGAATCAGAGCTACAGCTGCTGGCCTTTGCCACAGAGACAGCAATGCCAGATCAGAGCTGAGTCTGTGACGTACACCACAGCTCATGGCAATGCTGGATCCTTAACCCACTGAGTGAGGTCAGGGATCGAACCTGAGTCCTCATGGATGCTAGTCAGTTTTGTTTCTGCTGAGCCACGATGAGAACTCTGTAATAGTCTATATTTTTAAAATTGTCTTAAATAAAGCCTTTCGTTTGTCCTGTTCTCTCTGCCTATTTTGGTAAACACCGTCTTGAAGCCAGTAACCCGGGAGTCATCATTGACTGCTTTCTTTCTGCAATCTCTCTCCATATCTTCCTTGCGTCTCTCAATCCCCTCTTTGCTTGCTCCCCCACCACTGTCCTGCCTCAGGCCCTCCTCCTTTATCACATGTGATATTACCACAATCACCTCCTGCCTGCCTCTTTTTAACCCTGTCCGTCCTCCAAATTGCCATCAGAGTGACCTTTCCAATACAAAAACTCTGTTAGGTCACTTCTCTGAATGAGCTCCTTTGAACTGCCCATTGTCTGTAGGACGCCATTCAAACTTCTCAACGTGATACTCAGGCTAGTCCCTCACAGGGCTGCTGCCTGTCAACATGGCTCCCTTGCGTGAACAAAAAAAGATGCCCTTTTACAGGGTGGCAACAGATGCAGAAGGAGGGCTTGGTGAGTGGGATGTGCCTTTATGTGAAAACAAGGTACCCCTTCCATGGGGAGGATGCAGCCCTGCACCAAGGCACAGGGCTTGGCCTGCAAAACTTGGGCTAAACTCAGTCCACACACTTGTCGGCTGACTTCCAGCCACATTGATGCACAGGGTATGTGTATGCACGCTGTCATATTGGATTTTTTTTTTTTTTTTTTTTTAAGGGCCCCACTCTCAGCATATGGAAGCTCCCAGGTGATGGGTCCAATTGGAGCTGCAGCTGCCAGCCTATGCCACAGCCACAGCAATGCTGCCAGATCCAATCCATGTCTGTGACCTACACTACAATTCATAGCAACGCTGGATCCTTAACCCACTGGCTGAGGCCAGGGATCAAACCTTGAATCCTCATGGATACTAGTCGGATTCGTTTCCAATGAGCCATCATATGGGATTCTTTGCAAACTGTCTCCTGCTTCCATGACAGTGCCTGTGCCTCCCAAGAATCGCTCTTCCTCTAACATCCACAATTAACTCCTCCTTATCTTTCAAGATGTGCTTTAAAAATCACCACCTCCTGGGAGGTTTCCTTGTCCCCACAACTTGAGTTAATTGCCATCCTGGGTGCATCTCTAACACCTGGTCTATATGTCTGTCCTGCTGTCCGACCATTGTAATGATTAACTTTTACATTTGTCTCCTTCCCTACTTTGTGAACAACTTAAGGGCAGAGGGTAATACTTGATTCATCTTTATATTCCTGGCTTGGCTTGTGTAAATTCTTACTGAATGAATTGTAGGGCAGCTGCCAGAAATTAAGCAAAGCCTCAGATTCTATCTAGGTTTAGACAGAACTACAGGGCTTACATTTATTATAAAAAAGTTAAGTAAATAATAGAACTGTTTGGTGATGCAAAACCATCATAAAATGCTCCAGAAAGGACTTGTTTCCTACTTACGAGCGAAGGCATGAATGGGAGAGGGCAAATGCTGACATTAGGAAAGGAAAGCATTGGTCTTTCAAGAAGCATATTAAGGGCCTTAAGGCAAAATTTAAGAGGTGGCCAGACGCAGCAGACAGCTGTGATGTGAACAGGGCACATGGGCCAAGAACAAATGTGAATTAAGCCTCAGAGCGGGAAGGGGAGCTTCTGTATAAAACCCACTCCTGCAACGGACTGGTTGTAGGACCCCTGAGCAAGTCATTAACCTCTGTGTCTTAGTGTCCACATCTGTAAAGTGGAGATAATAATGCTTCCTTACTTCAAAGAATTATAGATTAATCAATGTCTGAAAAATGTCTCTAACTTGGGAAACTCTATGTAAATATCCAGAGTAGCACATAGGAAATTCAGGTGGAAATACTTGAGAAATAAATCTGAGCTTTCTTTTAATTTTTTTGAAATGTTAAAAAATGAACAATAATTGCTAGTGTCCCCATCTGGGAAAATGCTATTGAGGAAATAGCAATTAGCTTGATATTTGGGGGGGAAATGTCCTTTTAATGTTTAAATGTTGATAAATCCATACCCCAACCCCCGCCTCTGTGTAACTCTAAAGCAGAGGCATCTGCTGAGGTGTGTAAATTCCAGGCATGGGGGCCAAGGGCTCTTAGATGACTCAACAGGAACTACAAAAGCCACTTGTGCCAGGAGGACTGTGCCCGGGTAGACTGCTGTCACCTGCCCGGGCTGGGTTATGAACATCTGGCTACTGTGAGCTGCCTTATTTCTCCCCCTCCTCCCCCTACTGCCCAGCTACCCTCTCCAGGGAGAGAATGGGTGGGGGGCTTACCCAAGTCTGACTCAGGGCCCTGAGCGCTTCTATCAGTGGCTGGTGCAAGCCTTTTGGATCAGGTAATGTGAGCCCCAAATGAAAATGTTAAGAATTTACAGCCAGTCCTTCCTCAGCTTTCTAAAGAGGGAAGAGTTCCTGAAAGGACCTTTGGTTTATTTATTAATTTTTATTTTGTTTTTAATGTATTTTTTTTTTCTTTTTTATACCGGTACCCAAAGCATATGGAAGTTTCTAGGCTAAGGGTTGAATCGGAGCTGCAGCTGCTGGCCTATACCACAGCCACTGCAATGCAGGATCCAAGCAGTGTCTGCGACCTACACCACAATTCACAGCAATGCTGGATCCTTAACCCACTGAGTGGGGCCAGGGTTTGAATCCTCGTCCTCATGCATACTAGTCAGGTTCATTACCACTGAGCTACAATGGAACTCTGGACATTTGGTTTATAGGCAGGCTTCAGGGCCTCCTCACGCTGAGTGGGGTGACTGGGGTGGGGGTAGGGAGCAGCCAAGGGAGGTCAAATTGCACCACTGGAGAAAAAACCCACAAACCACAAGGGCCTTAGAGGAGCAGGAGGGAGGGAGGCAGGTGGGAGACCAGGAGAGGGTGAGGAGCTGGCCTTGGTAAGGAGAGAGCAACACCCCCAGAGGTGGTGCCTCTGTGGTTGGGGAGGAAGGGCAGTGGAGGGAGAGTGGCCTGCCTGTGAAGACAAGGGTAGGCTGGAGGAGATCCAGGCTTTGAAGGGTGCTTTCGTCAGCTTTCTGGGCCCTGGACTGGAGTCACATCTTTCTCCCTTCTATCCCACTGCCTCTTTTAATAAGTTTATAAATGAAAGAAGATTGGTTGTAAGGCAAGGTGACATAATAGGCCAGGTATGTTCAAGCCACTGGCATGCTTTTAAATGAGAGCAGTAGAGCAGGCAGAGGATGTTTTTCAGGAAGCCCACAGGGTCCTTGAAGACTGGAGCTGCCTGGCTGGTAGCCTGGGGCTGGGGGCTGGTCCCACTGAGTCTAACTCCCCACGCCTCCCCCACCCACCTTTGGTGCTCACTGCTGGTTGTCAGCTCGCCTTCTCCTAGATGCAGTTTGATGAGAAGAGAATCTGATCTAGGTTCAGGCCATATGTCCCAAGGATGAGATGTGACCAGGGCATTGTCTCAGATCCTTGGGTTGGTATCTCCTTCCAAGAAGTTTAAATATCTCCCTATCCATCCTTCTGAATCACATTGCTTTACCTGCGTTGCTTGCCGGTTAGAAGCAGAGGCCAGTGAGATAGTCCTCTTGTGCAGGGAGTCAATGGGAGCATTGCCGTGTTAGGGGATTAACCCTACTGCACAAGCTTTCATCTGAAGAGGGTACCTTCTTTACGTTGCTTTGCTATTTTTCTTTTGGTTTGTGAGATGCCTCTGTTATCTGGGAACAGCAGGTCATAGACCTACCTTAAATCATGTTAAATTACTCAGTAAAGCAGTTTGACTGTGGGTGCTTTACAAAAACTACAAACTATGTTAAGAATTATTGGCCTTCTGTAATAGTTTTAGTAATGTGGTTTAAACCCAAACATTCTGAGCAGCTCTGTTCCTGACTGGTGTAAAGGCTTGTTAGATATTTATGCCTCTTCTAAGTTCTATACCCACCTACACTCACCCCTTCAGGCTGAAGGAGGGTGCTATAGCCCAGGGCCCAAGCTTTAGGCACATGGAGCAACATTATTAAAAAGGGGCACATTATTGCATTGCTGTTATTTCCTTGGCTTTTGGAAACTGACTTTTTTCTTTTTTCTTTTTTTTCCTTTTGGTTTTAGTGCTGCCTGAAATGAAATAAACCTTCTGCCTGTTTTTATCTCCCAAATAAGGTCTTTTCAAAGATGCTTCTTTGGGGGAGTCTGGAATAATTAATTCTCTCCCCCCTCCATCTTTCTCAATGCATTTAATTTGAACTTTCTTAATGAAAACTCATCTCTCATAAATGCTGGGTTGGCCCGTTTTGTGTGTGCCTGCTCTGTCCTGCTTTGAGTGATGTGTAAATAAGAGGCAATCTGGTGATGAGTTTTGCTTGTGTGGTGCAGAAGGGTGGAGGGGGAGGAGGGTTTGATGAATAGAGGCGACCAGAAAATGTACTTGATAATAACATGGCCATGATTGATGTTGTAATCCTGAAAAATTATCATTGTGATATAATTATTTGTTTATGAACTGTGCCCTGAGACTCCCAAGTTTGTGATTATTCATGGCACAGATAAAACTCTAAAGTCAATAATTCATCAAGGGTGTAATGGTTTTGTTTGGGGGGAGGTAGGAGGGGTCACATGGATATTACATCCTGTTTCTGACACTTCCGCTATAAATCTGAGAACTCCTTCAGTACAAGGAAGAGCCACTCCTTACCCTCTGCTCCTTTTTTTTTTTTAAAGTGGCTTTAGTAGTTTGCATATATTATGTCTAAAGCTGAGATTAATTTTATTCTAGAAAAATTCTTTCACCAGAGGAACATGATCTGGGTCATTCCTATTGGTATAGCCTGTGATGGCCCAGAGAGGTGAACAGAATGAAAAACAACTGTGGTTTGTCCTCAGGAAAGTACGAGGCAATTTACTCGTACTTTTGTGTTTGGTTTGGGTCCATGAAAGGAGACAAAGGAGGTCCACTCCTTTTCAGAAAGTTGAGTGTGCCCTCATGATTTTTATTTGAATTTTAAGTGCATGATTTCATACGTACGTTTCAGGAGTCTTGGCATCTTACCCCAATTGGGCTCCTATAAAATGGTGGATGCTACGGTTTCTCTCATTCTTTCCATTTCCTTCTCATGGTTGTTTCTTTCCTGCCTCAGTTGACTTACAAGGGCATAGCCCACTGGGAGTTTGCTCTGGATGCGTTATGCGCCTTTACCCCAGGGTTCTGTACATGCCGGGGCTGTCTCTCCTCCCCAGCAGGGCTGGGGGATGTTGTCTCAGAGGGCATGTGGAGTACAATGAAAATGAGAAATGTTTTCCCAAGAATAGGCCTCTGCTCACCTTGCATGCCTTGGGAGTAAGCTAACCTCTTTCTTTAAGCTGCTTTTCACCTGAGCACATGCCAGTGTCACATGGAGAGTAGATGCACAGAGGAGGTGGGAGACCCATCTTAACACAAGATTGTGAAAAGACCAACATGTTCTGGTGGACTAGAGGTTCAAGATGAAATAACAATTTGGTTGGGCTGCTAAGAAGTGACTTCAGTTTCAGGCTGTTTTAATTAAAAGCTCAGAGTCCTGAGCAAGAGATACAATGGGACTTCTAGCCCATCAGGCACCAGATAACATCTGGGGCTACATGACTGGTCCATTTTAATAGAAGATGTTATGGTCTGATGCGTGTTCTCCATTTGTCTAGCTGTCCAAAGTTTACTAAGTCAGTTACTAACTGCTTGGGTTCTTTTCTCTTCCTGCTTTCTGTTTGTGGTATATAATTTATTGCTGAATACAGAATAAATAATATTGTGGACATACACATACACGCACACACACATCCTCCAACCAATATTCCTTGATGGCCAACTCTGTACCAGCTGTATGGACTACTCAGGAAGGCAGAAATGAATGAACCTGCTGCTTATCCACTTGGCCATTCCTTTGCCAGTATCCTGGTGGAAACTTAAGCCATCCAGCCAAACAACATGGACATTTTTCACGGAATCTCTGCCTCTTGACAAGTCATGTTTCACTTTCTTTTTTCCACATGTCCTCATCCATCAGTGTTTAGATCTTTGCTGAGTCAAGACTACTCATGAATCATTGAGCTGGGCACCATTGGGGGGGGGGCATGAAGATGATCAAGCCATGATTTGTGCCCCTGGCAAGTTTACCAGGTTGCCCCCCCTTTATGGTGGTTTCCCAGGAGATAAAGAAAAGCAGAAGTATCTAAGGGTGTTAGCTTACCTTAGTGTTCCAGAATTGTTTCTTAAGCCCACTAGCTGTCATCATTCTTCAGAAATCATGTTCATGAAGAGGGTTTGTATTTTTTACTACATGATATGAAGCATTAGCCAAGACGTTCTTGCTTGTCTCCCTAGTCGTTCACTCTTTCTAATTTTTGAACCCAAACAATAATCTTCCTGGCTTGAACAGACTCTCCTTTGGGCTTGATAATATACATTATCTCTTACCTTCAATGTGATGCATAGGCCAACTTGGTTTTAAATCATTTTCACATGCTCAACACGTAAAGGCTTTGACTAGGAATAGGTGAAGATGAGTTACAGTTCATAAGGACTAAGACCACTTTCTTTATGCTCAACTGGATGTTAATCTTCCCTATTGTCCTTTTTGTGACCTTAAAGTTTTTTTTAATTTCTACATTTAATTGCCAAATAACAAGTATCAGTTTCAGCTAGTAAGGAGAAGATGCAGAGAGCTGGCTGTAGATCCCCATTCTGTCCATAACCTACAAACTGGAGCCTTGGCAAAGTGACCTGCTGCCACAAAGGTGAGGGAGAGGTCCTGTGCCCCAGGGATGGCAGGGTTTCCCAACTGTCACTGGGGTTGAGCCTGGTGCTCGCTCCATCTTTTTCCACTAAGATATGTTCTTTATTTTGTTAGTGACATATCTTAGCATTGATGGGTACAAATAAAGGACAGGAAACTTGATGTTAAGGGGGGCTTGAGCTTGGGTAAGAATCTAGGATTTTTACCACTTCTACTGCAGAAGCTCCAGATATTGTGAGGATTTCAATTCACTCATCAGCATGTCTAACTTTCCTTTTTCAGTTCACAACTGCTACCACCTCCAGATCACAGGGCTGAAGGGCTGCCTAACATTAGAGTGTTATGGCCAATATTGCCATGCAGCCTTCAGCGGGTCAGCCATCTGCCTTGGTAGACCCTTCTCCATCTAAAGCTTTGGAAGCCACTGCTAAGAGCCAGATCCATCAACATGCCCACAGAGGGCCTTGGATAAGCTGGCTCAACACTCATTGTCACCTGTATGGGACTGCATTTCGGGCTTCATCAATTTGTTTGCTTCTCAGTTGTGCTCTACTCTGTTCTTCTGACCCTCAAGAGCAAAAGGGAAAGATAAATTTTGGTGCAGTAGTTATGAGGGCCCAGTTCTGTGTACTCTATCACCCCTTCTCTATTTCTAATCCTAAATACTTTATTTCAGGGGACCCATAAAGGGCACAGTAGAGAGGTCTAGGGCTCCCCAACCAAAGCCACATTTCTACATCCACCAGGCTGAAGCCATCCTCCATTAACCAAAAGCACCCTTGAACTGCACCCTTGAAAGACAAATTAGGACATGCTATTTACTATAGTTGGGAGCTTTTGGACAAAGTGCCTTTTCTTTCTGCTCCATCCAATCACATCTCTTTTCTGTAGAGCACAGATCTAACAGGTGACCCACCTGTATCCTTAACTTTGGGAGAGCAGCTGAAGTTGCCTCGATTTATGTTTTGGAGTCAGCCAGCTGACCTGCTTCAAAACAGGACAAGCTGCATGCTGACCTAACCAAATAATACAGCACAACCGTGACTTGTCTTATCTGGAGAAAGAAAATACATATTTAGTATACAGAGAAGATAGAAGCAATGGAACATTTGGTTATACATTATAGCTCATAATAAATGAAAATATCTAGTGCATTTTAAATGATTAATGTATGAAAACTGTCATCACTTACTGTGCATTAATCAAGAAAAAATGCACACTTTCCATAGTGGTTAATGTTGTGGGCCTGTTGTTCAGCTTTGATAATGTGCATAATAATGCTCATATGACAATGAGTTGGGGTAGCTGAAAATTTAGGATGGTTGCAAGTTTGGTGTAGTATTTGGATTAGCATCTTAATCTGTGCCTTGTCAGCCTTGTTGGTACACAAGCTATGTATTTTGTCCAAAACTAGCAAAAATATGGATGCTTTAAATTTTTTTTTTTTTAAATCAAGAATAATGACCAAGGTACCTGCTTAAACAAATACTACCAGCCTTCATTAGTTAGGATGGTTACATGTAAAAGAAATGATGCCAGATAGTAACAAATCCAAGAGAAGTTTATTATGAAAATGGCACCTGCGGATGAAAAATTAAGTTACATAAAGACAACCATGTATGTGACATGTATGAGGATCTACAAAAGTATAAAAAGAACCCTGTTGTAAATGAAGTATGTACATTTCTGATTTGCAGCATTATCAATGGTCAATGAAAAAAAATGTTTCAAAATAAGCCAGGCACTCAGGAAGTTAGGTCCGGTTAGCTTCACACAAAACAAATGTACCATAGCTGTCGCTTTGTAACATTTTAATTTTTTTATATATATATTGTAGAGTTGGTAACACTGCTAAGAACAGAATATCCCTTTCCCCATTATTCAGCTACTTGGCACCAGTCTCCTCATAAAAGTTTTCATATATTTGTACAAGAAATAGTTAAAAACACAGACACAGTCTTCACAGGTAATGAAGTGTTTTTTTTTTTTTTCATTTTGTAATTTTAACACTATGGATTTAGACAGCAGCTGTGATTATCTGTTAGTTTAAATCACCAGGAATCATTTTGACACAACACAGAAACATTTATAAAAGAAAAAAAAAAAAACACAAAACAGCTGTCTAGCTGTTCTTTGTAGCTGATAGGTGCATTCCTTTGATTGTTCGATAGCTAGAGTAGAGCTTCCAAAATTAATCTTTAAATTTTGTGATTGGCCTTCTTCACCTTCTAAATCTCCTTAAATCCTTCAAGTAAGTGCACTATGAAAATTTGTGGCATTTAACTTTTTTTACTCTTCCACAGTGGTTTGGGCCCAACTCATGGACTCAAAGATCCTGAAGGAATCCACTCAACACAGTGATATTCAAAGGACAGCCGTAGTTACTATATTAGCATTGCACACATAAACAAATATATATGACAATTCTATAGTCCATGACCCCCTCCCCTTTTGTTTTTAAAAAAATGTTGGTTGACCTTTGAAATAATTTTCTGTCTCACTGGTAAATTGTTTTATATATTGCTCCATCAGCCAACCTGGAAGGAAACCAAAGAAAAGCACCCACTGCTTATAGGTAGAGCACAAGGGACTCTGGGAATGTTAACAGCTGAGGCTATATGGCATCAATTTATTTTATATATCTGAGCATTTTCTTCAGTGCTTTGTGTGGCACTCCAGAAGAAAGAGTCGTACCCAGGATTCCGTTGTGGGAAAAATGGCTCCATTAACCTTGAGCTAGTTAAGAGTCTTTTTATCTCTGAGAACGAGAAAGAGTTTGGAGAAGTTGGGGGGTGGGGAGGGGAAGGTGAGGCAGGGAAAAGGGAAACAGAGAGAGAGAGAGAGAGAGAGAGAGGGAGGGAGAGAAAGGGGAGCGGTTGGGAGAATATACACCAGCAAAAGCAACAGCAGGAATCGTAAAAAGTGAAACGGAAGATTCACAGACAGTAGAAGCAGCATAGGGTGACATTACAGAGGAAGGCCACCGCACAAAAATCACTAACCCCCAAGAATCACTGATTCACTAGGACTGCAGGAATGGGACTGTACCACTCCGGACTAGAGATAGAGCACAGAGAGGACAAAGGACAAAACAACTACATTATCTTAGTATATACCGCATATAGAAACACACATGGAAACTGCAATGGGCTGACAGCCAAGGACACGTACACAGCGCACACGTTACAGTTCTCACATCTGTTATTAGATGCCTTAACAAACAGCTGCCAAAAATGGAGTTGAAGAAGAATTTATACTTGACAGTCATTTGGAGTGTTTGACACTACACTGATTTCTGGCAACAAAGACAAAATAGGATATATTTTTTTTCTTTTTCTTTTTTTCTTTTTTTTAACTTAATGTGCAGTTTTCAGTTGCAGTTAATCCATTTGAAGCTTATATTTTAACCCATTCTTTAGTTTTAAACCTTATTGGTTCCAACCTAGAAAGAAAAGAACCAAAGGGGGGAAAAAAAAAATCCATCAAATCAAATCAGTCCCCCCAAATACCAACCTTCCTTTTTTTAAGCAAGAAATGAAAAAAAATTAAAGTTAAATATTTTTTCTCCTTCTTTTACTCCAAAGTGTTAATTGAAGTTGTAAAAATTAGCCTCAGTTAGACTGAGAAAAGGGAAAAAAAAGCTCAGCAAAAGGCAATATGTACCTAAACTGCTCCTCAAATCAGTTTGATTGAGTTTTCCAAATGCCCTTTTAAAAAGGGCTTTCCTGACCCATTAAATTTAATGTGAGGCTATGTTTGTTAGTTGGGAGGTAAAAAATTTTAAGTCCTGCAGCAAACGTTAATGAGGGCTTTGTCTTAACTAACCAAGGAGACTGCAGCAACGGACTCCAGACCAGGACAGAACACATTCCCCCCACCCCAAAACCCAGCCCAGGAGCTGCATTTTGTATGAAGACATTACAGATTAATAAATGATAGCACCATGGTTTTAGAAATTAAGTTAATGTTTCAGTAATTAACATTTAGTCCAACTTTTTTTTTTAAACATTCTAGTCACAGGCCAGAAATTAAGAACCCAAATTATTTTTATGTGCAAGTAAGAAAACCTTAAAATCTTAACCATCAAAAGAATTAAATTCTGCATAAAATTCTAAAATACTATCCTATTTTTAAAGGAATTAGGAACAAAAACCAAAAAAAAAAAAAAAACCAAAAAACAAACACCACCCCATTTCATTTGACTTAGTCAAACAGGGCACATTGTTTATGCTTGTCTCTTTCAATCTTGATCATATCAAGATCTTTAGGAAGAAAACCCAATGGTTGTCACTTGAGAATTCTCTTGACCACAAGACTGAGTATTCTATGGCAGAGGCATATACACAGTAAAGACATCTTAATAAAGATGCAAAGGAAAGCAAAACAACCCAACACACATCTCAGAAGAAGACAAAATGGCAGGCAACTGGTCATCTGACCCTCTGAAGGCCAAAAATAAACATATCTTTACAGGAAAGAATGAGTCAAGTGAAAGAAAGGGGGGACGGGAAGGGGACCGTCGTGGTGAGAGAAGATGCTGACCTGCTCGAATTCAAAGTGCTAGAATCAAAGGTCTAAACGAAAACGCCGACGATGCCTCCGGGCGGGGCCCCAGGCCGCACGGGGCGGCGCTCAGTCCTCCTTGCGCTCCAAAGTCTGTGCCGCGTGGATGCCGTTGCTGTAGACTGGGAAGGGCAGCGTGGAGAAGAGTCCCTCAGCCGTGGTGAACACGTTGCCGGCGGGCATCTGCGTCAGGCTGGCCGCGCTCACTGCGCCGCCGAAGGGTCCCGACATGTTGAGCCGGTGCACGTGGTGGTAGAGCATCTCCATGGGCGTCTTGGGGTCGAGGCCGAAGCCGGGGCTGTTAACGTCCACGAAGTTAACAGCGTGCGCATTGGGCAGCAGGTTGCCCTGCATGGCCAGGGTCACCTCGGCCGGCGCGTAGCGGATGGTGCCCGTGGTGTAGACCCTCTGCGCGGCCGTGCTGGTGGCCGCCAGGGTCCCGGTCACCCTATGCACCAGCGGCAGCACGACGTTGCCAGCTTGCAACCGCTGCAGCGCCTCCAGGTCCCCAGTGTACAGCAAGGAGTTGGAGGCGCCCGGGGCGCTGCTGCCGCCGCCGCCGCCGCCGCCGCCGCCACCGCCACCACTACCACTGCTCCCGCCCCCGGGGTGCTTGTCCCGCGGGGACGCCGAGAGCGGGGGCGACAGCGGGTCGGAGGCGACGGGGGCCAAGGCCGCGGGAGCCGAGGAGCTGAACTGAGTCTTGCCGCGGGCTGCGGCGGTGCCGTCGGCGCCGGGCGGGGTGAGGACCGAGTCGGGGATGGCCACGTGCAGCCCCCCGCCGCCCGTGCCGCCCGGCGGGGACGGGAAGTGCTCCGAGCTGGGGGGCTTGGTCATGCTGTAGGGCGACTCGTTACGGGAGATCTCCCGGTTGGGCGGGTAGTTCCAGATGCTGCTGTCGTTGTCGAAGTTGATGGGTTCCGAGATCTCCGTCTTGATCTTGAGCACCGAGGCACTGTTGGGGGAGGACAGCAGCCGCGGGGGTTCCACCAGGCCCGTGTCCAGGCCGCCGGGGCTCGACGTGCTGGATAGGCGCCGGCGACTGGCGCTGCCGCCCTTCTGCCGTTTCCGCCTCTTCTTGCGTTTCTGATGCTTGCTGGAGGCCTGCGCGCCCCCCTCGCCCGCGCTGTCCGAGTCCTTGGCGCTGTCGGAGGACAGCGACTCGCAGTTCTGCAGCCGCAGGTCCGACTCGCTCTCCACGTAGCGCTCGACCTTGATCTGCATGGGGCCCAGCGCGCCGAAGCCGCCGCCGCCGTCCTCCGCCGCCTTGGGGTTCTCAAAGTCGGAGTGCTCGAAGCTGTCATCGCTGTCGCGGCTGTCTGGGTTGCTGGAGCTGTGGCCGTCGTCGTTGCAGTTCATGTCGTTGTCGCACGTGTTGCCCGACTTCTTCCGGTCGGGCTCTGGGTCTTCGCTGTTCTCGGACTGATTCCCCTTCTCATCGGACTTGGAGTTCTCATTATCCTCTGCGTGGGGCCGGGCCGCGCGGGGCGGGGATGGGGCGGGAAAGGGAGACATAGGAGAGGCCAGGTTAGCAGGGCCAGATCCATCTCTCACCTGCAGTGGTGAGTGGGGTAGGGCGGGGGGAGGGGAGTGGGAAGGAGGGGGAGGTGGCTTGCCCCATCTGGAGCTGCTCCACCGCCTTGGTTACTTAAAGCTCAGGATTTCTCTCTCTAAAGGGCCTAGATTAGCTGTGCCCTGACTCAAAGTGTAGTCCATGGACCCGCAGCATTGGTATCACCTGGAGATTCTTCAGTTGCATAGGATCCCCAGGTGACTCTTAGGCACCTGAACGTTGGAGAAGTTCTGCAAAAATACTCAGGGAATCAGAGTAAATAAGCTGGTTTAAGGTGTTAGTGGCACAGAAAACTGATGATATGCAAGGTGACTTTCTAAAGAGGTCTGCACCTTCCACTGGCAAATATTTGCTCAGTATTGAAAACCATGCTATTTATTCCTAAAGTTATTTTTCTCTATCAGACTGAATGCCATTTGATTCATTGTATGTTTTATTTATTTTTATTTATTTCTGTCTCTTCCCGCAACTGGAATGTAAGCTCCATGGAGCAGGGATTTTTTTGTCTTTTTTGCGCACTACTTTATACTACATAATAAATAGCAGGGGTTGTCTATTCTCACCCTGCTCTACTAAGGAACTTTCAAATGAAGGTAGTTCAGGACACAGGAAAACAACCAAACTCCTCTGTGAATGCTCCTCCCCTCCATAGGGCCTTCGTGAAGCTGTGTGTGGAGTGGAGGGATATGTTTACAAGCCTGGAGAGTGGGCTCCCTAAGGTGGTGGTGGTGGGGGGGTTGTGGAAGGGGAGCCCTAGTCATCTGGCACATTTTAGGGAGGATGGATTTCCCTAGTGATGTATAACCTCAGAACACTTAGGGATGAGGCTGATTTTATGACTCTGCTGTGATGCTTTTGGATTGCAGCCTGGACTGGAACCTTGGGCAAATCATGTAACTACTCTGGCCTTCATTTATGTAGAAGAAGAGGCTGGGTTAGAACAGGCTTAGGATTTTTTGCAGCTGTAAATTGTATGAGTTGTGTGCTCCTTGGATCTATGTGTCTTGTGGAAGGTGTCTGGGGATTGGAGGAAAAGTACATTTTTGCATTAACTTTTCTGTGCTCCAAAGAACTGCTCAGAAAATATACTTCTCAATATAACTAGAAATGGATTTGTTCAACACAAATTCAGAAAATGGGTAACAGTCCAGCACCCAGAAAGATTCATTTACTGATGCCATTAAGCATCCCACTAGCCTCATTCCCAGCCTGAAGAGGAGGTGAATGTTTGGGGCTCAAAGTCACAATCTGTCTTGGAGCAAAAGAGGCAGCCCTGCTGTCTGCTTCTGGTAAAGACAAGGGAGCCAGCTATGGGGTTAGGGCAGTGTTTTTTCTGTCAGCCAGTGGAGGGCTGACATTAAGTGATGTCTAAATCAATCAATCTCTCTGTATATTTGTGTGTGTATATTTATATACCATAATATATCTATGTATATATGAATATATATTACAATATGCATAAATACCATAATATACCTATTTTTATGTTATGACTATATACTATAATATACATATATGAATGTATATATATATATACTTATAAGTGTATTTTATATACCACCACATACGTATATATATATATATAGTATATGTGTACACATGTGTGTGTGCATATGTATGTGGTGGCTTAGAAGTATATATACATACGTGTGTTGAGAAAGACTCAGTAATAACTTGATGTGACACATCTCTCTATACAATGTGACCAGTCACTTTGCTTGGACGATGGCCCTTTGGCCGTTGCCCACCCCTTACATTTGGAAAGGCAAGCTGTAAACTGCAGAACATGGAGAAGTTGTAATACCTGTAATACCTGAGGTGTCTTTAGAGTCGGATTCAGAGTCGGATGTCTCTGAGGATTCTGAAGTTTTCTCTGGCAGGTGGGGGAGCTGTGCAATGTCCATCGGCGTGTCTTTGTACTCAGGGTTGCTGTGGGGGAGGGAGGCGGTCATCAGGAGTGCAGACACCTATTCTGTGTGGGTTGCTTTCCACCCACTTCTTCCCATTTCCTTGCCCCAAACTTTGAGAGTTAAGAGAGTTTGGAAACTGAACGTGACATCTTTTCCGTGCTCATCACAGGACTTTTACAGAAGCTGGAACTGTGTGTGCTGGGGTACAGGTGCACCTTGCTACAATGATTGAATACCCAAATGCTACCTGAAAGCCACCAAAAAGCTTTTCAGTAATCAGGTACCACTGGGGGCTGGGGAACCGTGCTGCTTGACGTTCCTGCGAGGATCACATCTGGGGGAAGGGAGGACGAGAGAAGTACCCTCAACAATCCATTTCCATGCCTCCTGGTGTGCCCAGTCTTTTCTTGGGCTCCTAATGATTCCATTGCTTCAGTACCTTTGCCTTAGCTCCTTGACGGAGCTTCTCAGCTGTTCAGATGGCTCCAAAGCCATGTCGGGGGGTGGGGAGGAATGGGGGCACAGAGCCCTCAGCGCCTAACGATGTGACAGATGCACAGGTGCACTTGGGCTGCATGGATTATGGCTACTGAACTGTCAACACACCCATTACAATCACATTTTCGTCTGCTCGTGTGGTGTACACCTGTGGCTTGTTAGCTGGAAATCTGATTGCAGTGGGGAGAGTCCCAGTGTGAAAGAGGCCCCAACAGAATGGTTCTAACCCCATTTGCACAAATGTGCTTAATTTTTGTTCTATTTTTAATTCAGAAACAAGCCGCTTCTGGAAAAAACGAGTGTGTTTGGTCAGTTTGTGTTAGCTCTCTTCCATAAATGCCACTCTAAGGCTGGCCTGGTGTATAAGCAGTAGAGGCTACTATAATCTGCAGGCACAAGGAAAACCTCTTGCCTCAAAATGGAAAATGCCTTTCTTTCTTTCTTTCTTTCTTCCTTCCTTCCTTCCTTCCTTCCTTCCTTTCTTTCTTTCTTTCATTTTTTAAAATTATTTGTCTTTTTTTGGGCCACACCCATGGCATATGGAGGTTCCCAGGCTACAGGTCAAGTCAGAGCTGTATGCCACAGCCACAGCAACATCAGATCCAAGCCGAGTCTCAACCTACACCACAGCTCATGGCAGCACCAGATCCTTAACCCACTGAGCGAGGTCAGGGATTGAACCTGCATCCTCATGGATGCTAGTCAGATTCGTTTCCTCTGAGCCACGATGGGAACTCTGATGCCTTTTCTATCTTTCCATCATGGCCAGCCATCTGGAGGCATAGCATGGATGATTACCAACTTGCTATTTTCTAGTGAAATACCTATATTAAAGAATTATTGTTTCAGTAACTACTGCAATATCCTAGGGAGGGTTAGTCCACTTAGATGACTTATCAGACGTTTACTCCCTAGTGTGAATTAGCGTCAGCAGAAGAGCTTTCTCTAGATGATCAGATGAGCCTGGTGGTGGAAAGGTGGCCTTAGCCCTTACACAGTCTCTGTCATTCTACCACACGTTGTGAGGGGCAGGAAGACTGGAGGAGCAGTCATTTCAGAACAGGAAACCACAAACCTGGAAGGGGCCCAGAAGTAAGGGATTCTGGCCGGAAGAGGGAGCATGAAAATACTGCTCAGGGACGAACAAAGGAGAACATGGGAAAGAAAAACAAATTTCAGTAGTTGCTATGTGGGCAAGGCCTTTCTTGCTAGGACTCCAGCCTAGAGAAGTGATGCCAATGAGTAGCAGAGTTGGGGGAGCTTCCTCTGCTAAGCTCACCTCTCTCAGTCTCCTTTGGTCCAGATGCCATGGGGGTTCCCAAGTCACTTGCCATCTGACTCAACGGTCTTTTATTATTGAACCCAGGGTGAGTGTCCAGGTCAGCTAAGACAGGTCTGCTTCCTGCCCCTCTATATGGAATTAAGTGCACCGGGAGCCCTAAAGGCTCATGAGCTTATACCATGTGATCTTAGGCTAGACCAATAGCGTGGATCCAGAGTTAGATGGTGTGCCATTTCCTTAACCATTCTCACACCTTCCGTTTGGGAGCAGAATAAGAAGTCATGAGGCTGATAAGACAGAAAGATCCAGACAGGAAGAAATCTCCCTGAGTGAGATTAGCAAGCATAGGGATTACTTTAGTGCCCTAGGTTCCATCAGCCTGAGGGACAGACATCTTCCAGTCTACACTGTCCCTGTCACTAATGTCTAATTTTTAATAATAATAGTCTCCTTGGCACAATACCATTTTTGCCTAGCCACTGAAAGTGGGTGTCACAATACTTTATTCTGTTTTCTCTTTGGCATGTGAGTTTTTATAACCTTCTGCATTATATATAGCCTCTGTTCCATAAATTTCTACGTAAGGGAATTCCTTGGTTGCAGAACCCAGCTTGAGCATATCCTAAACACAGGGGAGAATTTGCACGAAAGGCAGGCTTTGGAGAAAGCCACATTAAATACCCATACTTTTACTTTTAGAGAGAGTTAATGTAGAGTAGAAGAGGTCAAAAAAGGAAAAAGAAAGTAGCTGAATGAAGACTCTTCTAAGCGGTGCACATTAAAGCCCTCTCTAGAGCAATAATCATTAGCGTCTGATTGATAGGCTATTGGTAGCAAGCACACGTGTGCCTTCAAGTCATCACCAAGGGATGTGAGCACACCCTGAAGGATCAATGTGCTGATGAGCCATGGCTGTCAGTATCTCAGCTCCATTTGACTGTCTCAAAGAAAAATGGGATTCAGGTACCCCCTGTCTAGATTCTCAGCCAAAGGGCAACCACTTCCATTCCTAAGACCTACTGGAAGTTTTTTCCTACTCAGACCACATGTAGGCCCTGCTTGGTGGCTTTAGGCAGAGAGAAGTCAAAGACTGGAATGACAGTGGTGGGAGGGAGGCAGGCTGAGCATTCTGATAGCTTCATGGCAGGATTGGTAGAGGAGCTCCCAGAAAGACCACCCAGGCTGTTGGCCTTGGTTACTTTGGTGCTAGTCTGAATCCATCGGCAGCAAGCAGAAGGGGAAGGAGAGAGGAATGGTATCATACACCGGCATTTAGGAAACTGGTGAGTTTGGCCACGTTAATGGATATAAATTTGAGGATGCATTAAAACAGCATTCAGACTTGCTTGAGACCTCAGAGCAGGCAAAAGAAGATTGCCTTCATTTTTACACAGAAATTGTCTTGATTTTAGCAAAGCAGCTCCCTTTGCTTACCGAAACCTGAATGCCTGGAGTGTCCAACTCTAGGTAATATGCTGAGAGCTTCAGAGGGCTGGGATACAAGAGGAACAGAAGGACCTGTGCCACTTCTTCCCCTTCCCCTTTGTACAGTTTCCACAAGGGCTGGAGTGCGTGAGTATGAGAACGTGCGAGTGTGTGTGTGTGTGCGTGTGTGCGCGCACTTCCGCTGTAGGAGAGAAAGTCAGTGTTCTATTTCTGGCCCAAACATTTGTGGGGAAACCAAAGCAACTTCTGCAGAGCTGCCCAAATGCTGGCAGACCAAGAATCATGAAACATTTTGCAAATCTGCCCCGGAAGTCCCTACCGACAGAGCTTTGATCTTTTCCCATTTCTTTGAATCTTGTGAAAAGAAAAGCAGCATTCTCATATAATCTCATACCAGATACTGTCAAGAGGTAATACAACATGTCAGCTATTAACCATTGGGCTACATATTTTATAACTGAGACGGAAATGAAAAAATTCAAAAATATACCTAAGAAGATAATTCACCCAGATGATATTCTTCTCATTGGCGTTCTTGGCATTAATAGCTATGGTGGCACTAGACTGTATCCAAATGTATCCTCCATTCTTCTGCATCCAACGATAGTACTTGGTCACACACTGGCCCTTATTCAGCACTGGTGGGAAAAAAAAAGCAACAGAAAGCAATGCATATTAAGACTGGGACCAAATGGTTATCATCTCTGCAAAATCTGAAGTTTAGAAAGGGGAGGTCCCGCATCAAGCCCAGGATGCCCCTCTGTGTGCTTAATGTAGAATGCCATTAGTAGGACAAATAAAATCACCAATTCAGTGGAGCGGCAGCTCTGGAGCTAGAGTTACTAGCATTTGTAGCAAGAATTTATTCCATTTTGGGCAGCCATGGTATGAAAGGAAGGATAACAGGACTGCAAATCTTTTTGGCTCACAGAACACCTAATGCGGTGTGGATACTGTCAATGGGTTTGATGTCAGATGGTCACAAAGGCAAATTTGTATGTGATTTATTCATAGCTTCAAGGTAGACCTCTTTGTGGCTCTGGATATCTGAATGGTTCTGAAGATGCTTTCCCCCTCTGTCTTTGATCATTTCACATCGGCATGAGTAATACCAACCAGTGTCCTTATATACCGGTTCCTTTTGATCTTGTCGAAAAGAATTTATAATCGGAACGAAATTTACACTGGTCAGCTTGGGGAGGTTCTGGTGAGAATTGGCTTAATGTTGGAACAAAATACATTCCCTCACCAAGTCAGAGAGAAATGCCGGCCTAAGGGAGGCACAGAATTGACATGG
Source organism: Phacochoerus africanus (assembly GCF_016906955.1). Lineage (NCBI taxonomy): Eukaryota > Metazoa > Chordata > Mammalia > Artiodactyla > Suidae > Phacochoerus > Phacochoerus africanus. The sequence continues at coordinate 67,145,231 of NC_062552.1, forward strand.
CTAGAGCCAAACAGAGTGACAGCTCCACACAGGCTCTGAAATATGGCCCCAAATGAAGGAACAAGTAAAAACAATCAGTAATGTGAAATGGTGCCATTAAATACCCACAGAAAGAGAGCTTTAAAATGTAGATGTTAAAAATGATACTTTAACCCTAGTCTTGCCAAGTTGCAATTGATTTGATTTGTAGCTGGGTCCTCTTGAGCTAGTAAAAGGGGGGAAAGTGCAGTAAATCAGCCCCTGAAATAAAGTGCTATGGATGGGAATAGCTTCAAAGGATTCTGGAAATCTGCACAACCTGCTCTTATCACTCAGATGTGGATCGCAGCGATTCCACACCCCCCAACAGCGCACCAGCCAGCCGGCCACTAGAGGGCAGTGTGCACTCGTCCACGCTGCGCACTTTTGGCATGTCCTTGTCTCCGTCTGCTAAAATGAAAAACCTCTAACTGCTGTAATAAATTTGGCTAAATTAGCTGCTAAATGGTTATCTCAAGTAATATGTATTTGCATTAATCATCTTGCTCTAAACCAGAACAAGCCAGAGTCCTAAAGACGTAGTAAATTCATATTGTCCATTTAATTATGGCTAATAAGTGCTTCATATACAATAGTTTCATGAAGTACATTTTGATTTTTTTGGGGGGGGAGTGGATGGGTAAAGGGAAGTCACTTTGGAAAAGAGCTGTGTTTAAGGCCGTGGAAGCTCTCCCCGATGTTTCTGAGCCACTCTTCCTGGCTCTGAAAGTGGTCAAAAATCAAACTGCCACATATTTTATCCATAAACATATAGATTTCAACACTTTTTTTCCCATTCTCCTTTTTTTTTCCCTCACAATATACCAAATGGATGGTTGTAAAATTTAATGCTTATGTCTTAACAGTTGTTTCAAGAAGCCTTGCTCTGATGAGTGCTTCAAAGAGTGGCAAGTTCAATTCTGAAACTATTCTACAGTTGAGGGTATTTTTGAAACCTGGAGCTGTCATCCTCTCTTGGTGGCAAGGCTCCACAGGTAGGATTGTACTCTGCTTTTGTAGGCAATTGTAAGTTCTGCCATTCTGCATGCATGGCTTCCCCGGCTACAAAACTGCGTAGCAAAGCTGAAAGCAGTAAAATACTGACTCTGCCATACAGCTCTTCTGTCAAACCATTGTTGCATGCAACAAGATGTGCTTTTATTCAAATCCTCTCAACCTGGTTAACTATTAATAGAGGAACGATGGGTTATGAAATTCTGTCCACACTTTTCACAGAGACAACTTAGAGCACCCCAATCAGCATTTGGTGTGTAATTCTACCTGTTCTGTGTCTGTAATAAGGATAATTTCACATTTTTAATGAAGGCAAAGAGACCAAGATGCCCCCTTTAGAGTCATGTGAAGAAAACCCTAAGATGGTAGGCCAGACCAGCCCAGTCTGGCTAGAGGTTCTGGATTGGAATTGGACCCAAATCAGGCAAAATGAAACAAAACAAGACACCTCACAAACACAGTACATAGAAAGGGCCAAAGTGAGAAAGGAAGTCAAATTAGAATTTGCAGAATCTGCATAAAGATCACCTCCCACACACACATTCTTAATGATACCTTCTCTTACTTACAAACAGAGAAACAAAGAAACTAACAAAATCTCCTTTCTGAAATGCATGACCAGCAAAACATGGGCCTCAGGGCTGGGCTCCATCGATGTGCTGTAAAGGGGCTGAAAGGCTTATCTACTAAAAGAGTGATGGAGTGTCACCTTTTTGCGTTAAGGCAGCATGACTCTGGGTCTGATTAGGTGCATCTGTGTTTCCTGAGAAGACAAATACAAATTTATCAGGGCCCTGATTACACAAATTTTATTTATCAGGCAGGCCAAGGGCCATCTAGCCAAGAGAGGAAACCTCGGTGAGAGGCAGGCAGTCCAGGTAGGTTTACGTGAGGAGGTGGTGGCAAAAGGGCTGCAGAGGAAGGGACCCCTAAGGGGTTCCCTGTGGGGTCAGGGGCCACTTGAGTGCCTTCACTCCCATGGTCAATACCACAAAGCAGATCTGAGAGCCCTTCACTGTCAGCTCTAGAAGACAAGTTTGACCTAGTCCATTAATTTGCTCTGTGCCAGCCTGACAAACAGAATTCCAAGTCAGGCATTCCAGCATGATCTTAGATCACGACTCTTTCCTGAGGATCAGTGTTTTCTGAATGAGACCTGATGACTCAAGAGAAGGCACTGAGTTAGCTCCTACTGTAGCATGCATGTTGACCAAAAGATTCTACCCCCGTGGCTTTTGTTTTTTAAGAGGACCCATAAAAGAGGTCACAGGAGAATTTTGCTTCAAATGAACAAGGACTAATTTTTGCCTGGAGCTCCAGAATATAGATTTATGATTTGGGGATGAAGCTTCCTTCTTTAAACAACAACAACAAAATCATACTGGCAAATCAGTTGGATCATTCCAGCTGTGCCAGAGGCAGGATCTGACAGCTCTTCCTGAGCCCATGTGGTCCTAATCAGCTCAAGAAGCAGAGCCACCTTGGTGCCACTTTGAAAGAGATTTTTAGTCTGTAATAAAAGACAACTTGAAAAACCCCCAAACTTTTTTTGATTCTTTTTAATCCAGGGCTGTTGTTTCTATTTGGGGGTTTTTGCTTTAAATGACAGAGAGAAACGAGAGAATGTTCATGTTGGTCTATTTCACAAAATCCCTTTTGTGCAGAAAAACAGAAATAAGCATGATGTAATAAGTTACTTGATATGGAAGTCCTTAAAAAACAGTTAATTGTCCCTTGAAAAGAGACAGATACTCATCAAACCAATGAGCCCAGGAGAACATTCCTAACAGTTGTGCTCAAACTATAAAAAGAGGAAGCTGAGAGGACATGTCTATGTGGACTACATTTTTAGTCTTAGGCTGTGATACAACTGGAATACTTCTAACACATAACCTGGCATCTTCTTCTCTTTGGTTTATGCCAAATTTACTTCTTGGCTGTCCAAACTTTTTGCTAGGGAAGCCTATGTGTATGCCTCGCTGAACTCACCAATCACATCATAACCTTTCTAGAATGAGGTTTTTTACAATTGTGCTGTAAGAACTCATTTTTTTTTTAAGGATCTCAAAACATATAAATGGCCATTTCTTAGGTTTCAAAGGGGAAACCTGAAGACATGGGGAGGCTGTGCGTGCTTTTCCCAGATGCGCTTGCAGTCCCGGGTGGTGCCAGGTGGAACTGTGGATGCCTCTGTTACCGCGTGGGAAGTTGCTCCTTTGAGCTCTGAAGTCTAGTCGCTTTTGGCCACTACTGTTCTGCTCTGGGGAACACCCAAGAAGCTGTCATCAGGGCTGCCCCACTTTTTTTTTTTTTTTGCCATTTCTTGGGCTGCTCCCATGGCATATGGAGGTTCCCAGGCTAGGGGTAGAATCGGAGCTGTAGCTGCCAGCCTACGCCAGAGCCACAGCAACGCAGGATCCGAGCCGCATCTGCAACCTACACCACAGTTCACAGCAACGCTGGATCGTTAACCCACTGAGCAAGGGCAGGGATTGAACCTGCAACCTCATGGTTCATAGTCAGATTTGTTAACCACTGCGCCACGACGGGAACTCCATGGGCTGCCCCACTTTCTAAGTTAAAGGTGCCTTTGAGTCACAGACTGTGCTCTTCTGGAGGACAGAAGTGACTCCATATTTGTGAGAAGAAAATACTGCAGACAAGCAGAGACGTAAATCTTTCTGGTTGAAGTGTTGCATTTGACTTGTTCACCTGACCATTTTTTGTCTCTCAGTGTCAAAATCTATCCATCCCTAACTGTGGAGGGTGCAGCAAATACAGTTCCATCTGCAGAAAAACAGGGCGAGCTCAAATTTCAGAACACGGGACCTTTTCCACCCCATACACATTTTAGCCCCCAAGGACTGGCTGCTCACTTGGACTGACTAGCTTTTTAAGAAGTCACCTGGCTGCTTGGTTTGAGCTTAGTGGCAGGCACACAAGAAATGGATGGCTTGCAGAGAATAGCTCCTCTCCCCGCCGAGTCTGGTGAGCTCTGGCTGGAGTGCACATCCAGGGCTCTGCATGCCGTTACCAACAGAGGGATGTCAGTGTTCCAGGGGAAAACTTTGTCCACAGCGCTCGACCGATGGTTGAAAGGGCATAAAGGAAGCCTGTGTCTGTGGCAGGAACATTAACTCTGTTAGTAAATCAAAACAAATCAGTCCAAGTGTGCCTTCAGAAATATGGAGAAAAAAAGAGAACATGGTCTCTTCCTGTTGGGCTGGTCTACAAAATCAAAGCCAAATCCTCTAAATAGTGAGTTGCTTGTGTCCTGAAAAGAAGGAAGCAGTCTAATTCCATTTGAAGAGGAGACGAAGAACGCGTCTCAAAAGCGGTCTTTTAGCCGAGTGTCTCACAAAAGGACATTTTAGTGGTTTGCATATGCATTAAAAAGCTGCAATACTTGGGGTATTCAGGTAAGTATAGAATAAATAGGAAATGGTGAGCTCATCCTCGATTTCACACTTGACATTCACATGGCGGAACAAAGAGCTTCATTATCGTCATGGTGATATGAGGGTGCATCTGCCGCTGCTCAACCCCCCCCCCCCTTGAGCTACCTTCATCAATGGCCGTAGAGAGTGGGGAGCGGGGGCTTTTCTGCTAGAAACTCCAAACATTATTTTTGAATTCACTAATGTGGAGAGCATGTAAGTTGGGGGAGGGGGTGCTAGAATCACACTTTCTGCTTAATACCACGGTTGGGTGCTTAGCTGTAGCCACTGGTTTTTCTTTCCACATTCACAAAACTGGCAGATGAAACATGAAAAAGAATACTGACTCTTTAATCTTGGCTTCTCCACCTAAGGCCCAAGGCAGGCTGACAGGGAACTTCATTCTGGAAACAGGAGGACTTTTTTTTTTTTTTAATTCTGGATTACTTTTTCCTTTGCTTTTGAAAACTGTGGACTATAGGGGAATGAACCTGACATAGACTTAAAACAAGAACAAGTTTCTTTATCTAAAAAGTTACAGTCCTTGATGCTTACAGGAAGGTCATTTTCAAAACCCACAAGAGCAATAGCATTAGAGCCAGGAACTGTGCATGAAGTGCTTTATTTACTTGCAACAGAGACAGTTTCTCATTTAGAAACGCTCCTAGGATCAACCCAGGCTTTGACGCCGTGCAGACTTTCCTATAGATTTTGCAATTAGAGAGCTAGATGTCTTAAATAGCCGACATCCACAAATTGGCTCTTGTTTTTGTTTTGTAAATCTATGTGCCGAGCAATATTTGGTCAAGTTTAGTGATATTTGATACTTAATGTGAATTATGAGCTCAAGGACAGAAGACTGTGGATGGTTTGTGCAGGACTGTGCATCATCTATGGATTTTCCCCCTAATACACTAATGACAGGCCTGCTTGGATTGCTGTCTGTGTGATTTATAACTCCGGAAGAGGTTTTTTCCTATGCTACTGCCGATTGATAGATTTTTATTAACTGTTAATATTGAATCATGCAGAAAACTTTTCATTGATTGAATGTCAATTTGTTAAGTTTAAAAGAAATTTCCCTTTTCTTGGTGATAACATGCTGAATTGGAGACCAAGCCTTTTCAACATTGATGAGATCATGTCCTATGACAGGAAGAATCAAAGTAATTGTTGGCATGAGTGACATCCGAGATCTCACTTTTTTTTTTTAAATCTGTTTTTGGTCCAGTCAGGGAGTTTCAGTACCACATATTCCTGCCCTTCTTGACCTAAAATAATTATGGACAAAGTACTTTTTAGCCCCCCCCCCCTTCTTTTTTGCTAGGGATTTGCTATCTAAAGGGACACAGTGAACTCTTCAGCATGGAATTAAGATTTATGAATAGGAGCAGTTCCCGTCGTGGCTCAGAAGTAATGAACCCAACTAGTATCCATAGGCAATACTATCCATGGACGAGGGTTTGATCCCTGGCCTTGCTCAGTGGTTAAGGATCTGGTGCTGCTGTGGCTGTGATGTAGGCTGGCGGCTACTCCCCCCCATTCAATCCCTAGCCTTGGAACCTCCATATCTTGCAGGTGTGGCCCTAAAAAGCCAAAAAAGAGAAAGACTTATGACTAGAAAATGAGGGGCATGGTGGATGTATTCACTCATTCAAGAAATAATTTTTTATCCATGCCTTTGGCATGTGGAAGTTCCGGGCCAGGGATGGAACCTGCACCAGATAGTGACAATGCAGGATCCTTAACCCACTGAGTTACCAGGGAGCTCTGAGAAATAATTTTTTTGAATGTGCCTCTCTGCACCAGGTGCTGAGGGACAGCAAAGAGAGCCAAATCTGTCCCCAGCCTGTCCTCCTAGATTAGTTTCAATTAGTGCTGGAAGTTTCACTTCCCTTCCCAGGGATTAGGTTCAGTTTGGAGGATGAAATGCGGGACAACGAGACTCAGGGGAAATGTCTCTACTGTGGACTGTTGGAAACAAGGGTTTACCTTTCTTTGCCCCTGGACAGAAAACAGATGCTTATCAGTCATTTTCTCTAATAAGTTTATCACAGTGATAGTTATGGAAAGTGGTGTGCAGGACTGGGAAAGCGGGTCCAACTTGGCCTGGATACCCCTTCACCTTCCTTTAAAAATGAAGAGGAATGGGGATTAGGGAGGTTCAGCTGGGAGGTAGGGAGACTTAAAACAAGGGAAAAGTGGGAGGTGAATCTTACTCTCCAAGTTATGTTTTTGGCAAAGCCTGTGTCTCTGGGTGCCATCATTTCATTAATTCCACTAAACAGCTTTGACAAGAAATATCCAAGTGGTGAGAGGCATGAGTATACAGAAACTAGTGTTCTATAAAACCAGGAATACTTAAAGGAGCCCAGACAAATTGCATGTGTTTATCTGCTCTGTGGATTGCCGGAAATCCTGGTACTCTGTTGTGAAAGCATTACAGATGCTCCCAGGGAGTGGGCATCCTTGATGGCCTGATGAACAGCAATGCCACCACTTTCTGGTTAATAAAACTCTCCTTTGGGGCTCTATGTTTGGTGGTCTTTCCCCAAGTCCCAGAGGACATAAACCCTGATCGTTTAAACCAGCCATGGCGATTCTACCCAGTGTGTGACTGGGGCTGGGGCATTTGATAAAATGCTGGGCAATGACTCAGAGGGGTCTTCTCTTTCCTGGAAGCCTTGTGGGACTATTTTCTTTAAAAAAAAAAAATGTACATGAAATAGGAACTGACTTTGGACGTTGTCGGAACTGATCATTGGCAGTGCTATAGCTGTCTTTTGATTGCAAAGAGAAAGTTAAGACACTTGTAGAGAAAGTTGAAGTCATTTTTGCTTGGGCTTTCTGTTACTTGAAATTAGGTGTATCTTATCTTAGCTGATGGATGTACGTGACAATCCCAGGAGGCCAGAGAGGGAGTGGGAGTTCACAAAGAGGTTCAGATAACTGATCCTTTGTTAACCCTATATTCATGGAGAAACAGTGTATACTAAATGCATACACAAATTAAATCCTGCATTGCTCATTTAAAAAAAGTTTGAGGAGTTCCCGTTGTGGTGCAGTGGTTAACGAATCCGACTAGGAACCATGAGGTTGCGGATTCGGTCCCTGCCCTTGCTCAGTGGGTTAACGATCCGGCGTTGCCATGAGCTGTGGTGTAGCTTGCAGACTCGGCTCGGATCCAGCGTTGCTGTGGCTCTGGTGTAGGCTGGTGGCTACAGCTCCGATTTGACCCCTAGCCCGGGAACCTCCATATGCCGCGGGAGTGGCCCAAGAAATAGCAAAAAGACAAAAAAAAAAAAAGTTTGAGGATTTTTTTTTTTTGAGATATGCAGGGTGTCATTAAATCAGTATTTTAAAGAAAGTATTTTTTTTTAAATGTCATCATGTTCTTTATTTTGTACAGAGTATAAGAAGTAATGGAATTGGTTTTATTTAGGTTAAATGATTTTGTTTAAAATGGCTGATTGACAACTATTGTTTTGCTTTTCTGATTGTACTTTATAAGAGCAATGGGTTAGTTTCTTTCAAATATCAGGGTTTTTTAAAAAAAATTTTTATTGTTATTTCCCCAATACAATTTTTTTTCTACTGTATGGCATGCTGTCCCAGTTACACATACATGTATACATTCTTTTTTCTCCCATTACTATGCTCCCTCATAAGTGACTAGACATAATTCTCAGTATATATACACATGGAATACTACTCAGCCATAAAAAAGTTTTTAAAAAATGCTTATAAAAGCTGCTACTAAGTGTAATAGTAATAAGGAAAAGCCCAAGAATCCAGGTTAGGATTGTACTGGAATATGTTGGTCAAAGAGAAGATCTGGTTTTCTCTCTGGGCAGAGAGAAAAGATCACATTTTATATTTTGTGTCCTTTCCTGAGCTCTCTGAATCCTGGGATGCCCTAAACACCTCCCCATCCCTACTCTCCACTGTATCTTCTGCCATCTTGCCATCTTCTTTCAATGTCCAGGGACATTGTGTGCTTCCTCTGAAACTTCTCATCCTCCCTTTATTGCCCCCAACTCTGGGGCTTCTGTGTTTTGTTTGTACATCTCAATAGTCCTCACTTTATGCCACCTTTTCAAAATTGTCTGTGGTCAGGCTGCCTTCTCTACCACTACGGAAGCTCCTTGAAGGTAGAGACCCATATATTATTTTGGAAACTTCACAGCAATACTGCCAAGCTTTGTGTGTAATAAGGACTCAACAAATGTTAGAAGAACTTGAAGAGAGAAAAATATGACTGTTTCTATTCAAACTCATAGATCAAATTCATAGAAAACTATCAAGCTGAAGAAAAAAACCAAAGACCTCCTTTTGCTTACAAGTTGCCTATTACTACTGTCTCTGATGTTCAAAACTTTATATTTTTGTAAAGAGGCCAATCTCCTTACCAAGTCATCACACTCATTTCATTTGAGCACTGAGATGCCCTCAGAGCAATTCACTCTTCATATTTTACTGTTAATGACATTTATCCAAAGGGGTGGGGCGTGACTGGCGTCCTCAAGATCGTTGGTCAGTTTGTATTTTTACTCCAAGTGAAGTAATGCCTCCTAAATACCAGTGTAGTCAATGCTTCTCAAACATTAACATGAATGCAAGTCAGCTGGGGAACTTGTTAACGGCAGATTCGGATTCAGTAAGCCTGTGGATTGGCCTGAAATTCTGCATTTCCAGAACACAGCGGAGCAGGGACACTCAGCTGGTAGTTTGGCTCTTGCTGGTCTCTATTCTCTGTGTTTGCCTGCTCTTGGACTTAAAAAAGCCAAAATCAGCACTTGCCAAAAAAAGATGTAATAATATTCATTCACTCCTGCATAAAGACCTGATGTGATTTTTTTCTCCAGGTGACAGCCTTTTTCGTTCATGGACAGGCACACCGCGTGGGTTGGTTTGGCTTCTGAACAAAGTCAGACATGGTGGCTAGTCCACGCATTTCCTCTCATGCAAATTTTCATATTCATATGAAAGAAGAGGAAAAACCCATTTGCTTTGGGAAAAAGTCCAGCCAGTGACTGGGGGGCAGCTAAATCCCCAAAGACCCAGCCCTGAGAAAAGCTAAGATGAGAAAATAGAAAGTCTCCTGTGCAACCTGCATTTGGCCCACTCATCAAACTTTATAACTTCTTCCTTCCCTCCCAGCTTCCTTTACTGCGTGAGATGACTGCAGCCCCAAATCAACAATTAAATTCCCCCTTTGTTTGTGTGGCAGATGACAAATGCATGGAGGACATCTTGTGTTGCCGAGGCAGGCAGGGCACTTACTTTGATTGATGCTCGGTTGTGGAAAAAAATGAGCGGGGAAGGAATTACAATGGAGGGCCTGGAGACTGGAAGGGGATATACTAATTAGTCCTGCATTAAGCAGTCAGCTTGCATTTGGCGATGAGACGCCTTCAGGAGGGAAGTGTGGGGGTTATTGATGCAAAACAGCATGGAATGCATTATGCCAGGTAACTGTGTATTCGTTTTGTTAGAGAAGTATAGAATCTTGTAATTAAGAAATAAACAGGCTACTGTATTTTTTTTAACACCCCCTACCTGTACACATTGAATAAGCTGTGCTTTTTAACTCTATATGATCTCATAAGCAAGCTGGAAGTTCCCCTCTCTTCTTGAATAACGCTTCCAGGGTTTGCTCATCCTCAGTACAATTCTAGGGAGGGAAAACTGCCTCCATTTCTATACTTTCTGGCTCCTTTAGTTCCTAGAGTTTCAGTGCTCCAGAGCCTTGAGCCTTGCTGCTAGAACACAGTGTAATAAAAGAGAAAAGAAGTTCCCCTCTCCCAGGCCACTCTTGCCAGGTTTTAGAGGGTTGTTGCTGATGTGATCTGGGAAGGATACTAGGGGTATCTCAAGACAAATCCAGCATCTTCTATAGACAGGGACTATGGACAGGGATGAAAGTGAAATACAAAGCATGCTTCTCTGGTTTAGCATTCGTGGTTTGCCCTTCTAGTGTCTGGGCAACAGGCAGAGGCAAAGCAGTAGACGGTTGTGCCGTTCTCACAATTTGAGTGACACGATGCTCTAGGTAATGGGAGTGAGGGACTTTAGGGAGACACGACTGGTCGTCTCTAGGTCAGTACCTCCCAAGCAATGGAGAGGGTGACAGGCAAAGATGCTCAAATAATTACTAATATGCACAATTTAAAATTCAAACTTTGAAATGTTGACTTGGCCAGTTTGGCCTTGAAGAATCAATGAAGTTGGGTTCAGTGACTAGTGAGGTGGCTTAAAGAAAAAAAAACAAAAAACAAAAAACTACACCAGTCTTTGGTCCTAGTGTGAAAGAAGAGGACCTAAACTCCCCTGGCATTAGAATTCCAGTAACTTCACTAACCCATTGTGTTGGTGTAGATAATGTGATTGTCAGTGATTCTTTATGTTGAAACCCAGTAAACTATCAGGCGTCTCATGTTAACCTAGTGGGAGAGTAAATGGTCCAAAGGTTTTGGTTCAATTTATCAGAGTTGTCAAATCCTGGCACAGCTGACTCCTGTTTACATTTCTTATTCTAGAAACAAGTTCATCTATGGATTTACAGATACCTACGCTAGGAAAATAGATCTAAGTGATAAAGATAGCATTTTGAGTTATCAAAGACTATTGAGTCTTTTTTTTTCCTTCAAGTTTTATCCATAAACTGGAGAATGAGACAGATATCAAAATATCAGAAGCACGATCAGATGACTGCAACCTGCCTTTCATGGACAGAGCCAGGAATTGTGCCAATAGCTTGAGGAAGAAAAGCTAAATAGTTAATGCGGTTTATTTTTTAACCATCCTTTTGTTTTTGAATTCTGTCTTCTTCTTGAGCTGATTCCATGTCACCATGACCTTCTCCTGCCAAGAAGGCACAGTTGAGGCATCCTTCAGGAATAGCCTAGGGCTTTGGACGTGCTAGACGCTGTGCTGGCTCTTTGCCTTTTCTTTCAGTGTTTGTACAACCAAGACTTATTACATGCTCTGTCATTTTGTTACTGGGCTGGCTTTGGTTTGAGAATTAGGTAAACATCAGACATTCCATCACACAATTTTAGACTCAATCTTACTTTATAATGATGTTAATGTTTATTGTACAAAGCGAGATGCATTTGTATATTTTAGCATTTTATTTCAGTCACAGAATGCAAGACCTGACATTGGCATCAGTTTGATGTGTGTGTGTGTGTGTGTGTGTGTGTGTGGAGTGTGTGTGTGTGATTGAAGATAGTAAGCACTACAAGAATGCTGAAATTTCAATCTGATTAGGATCAAAATTCTTCAGGATCAAAACACTCTTTTTCCTCCCCCTACAGTTTTACTAATTGTGTGCTACTTGACATTGTGGAGTTATTCCACAGCGTGATAGCTAAATATGTGAAGTGTATTTTACTGTGCCGAATTATCAGCTCCTTCTATTTGTTTTTCATGTGTTTAAGGTTATTAAAAGAACTTAACATTAGAAGTCACGTGTATGAATTGAGAGACTGAACTCAATCATTGTTAGCAGGAGAAATCATAAAGCAATAGCCAGTATGTCAATATCAAGTAATGAAAAAAATCAGAGAATTTGAAAGCATACCTCCCCTGTTTATTAGCTGGCAAGATACCAGAAAAATTAGAGTACTAGCACAATGGTGAATGGTAGATGGAGTTGTTTATTTTCAGCACTCTCAAATTATTCCGGGTACTGAAAACGAGATAAAAGTAGATCGGAAAGAATGGCATCAAACATATTTGTTGGAGACCTTTGCTTTATGGGAAGAAATGAACTGCCCTGGCTTACTGTTCCTGAGGAATTGTATTTCTTCATGCTGTAAATCAAATCCCAGAAAGATAGCGTGACGTTTTCCAAATAATAAAAGAGGACGACAAAGTTCTTTTTTGTTAGCATCAGGTTTCCGAATAGACCTCGATTAAGATTCCAAAATGAAAAAGCACCACCCCCACAAACACACTTGGTCTATAACAGTGTCTTACAAACAGTATATTCATTTTAAAAGTCTGGATCTCTGGCATATATGGGTCCAAAAATGTATTCATAGCTTCCTTCCAAGATCCTGACTTTTCTCCATTTTCTCTAAATGCCCAGCTACAAAGAATCTGATGTTGCTGCTTTTGGCCATGCTTGGGGCATGTGGAAGTTCCCAGGCTGAGGATTGAACCCACACCTCAGCAGTGACAAAGCCAGATCTTAATCCAGCGAGCCACTGGGGAACTCCTAGAAACTGATGTTTCTTTTCAGGAAACCAGAATCATTCCCCACTCCCAATTAATTGAAAAGCCATCTGCTTCTGTGATCCCAACACCCATTTGTTCTTAGTGATACATGTGTTGGTTAAGTCTCTGGGGACTGATAGGAAGGCACACGCACTGTGCTGGGACTAGACTCTCCCAGAGCAGCCTTGTTGGCAGGTTTTTTCCCAGAGACCTAGTATCTACAGAATTTGACACTGCCTTTAGTTCTACGGCAGTGTTTCCAATGCAGGGTTCTAAATACAGCTCAAGATGCTCATACGTGGAGCCTTTGGCCAGTTCTCCATTACACTTTTGAAGATCTGAGTTTGAAATGGGTAAACAATGGCCAAGGGCAGGAAAGATTTGAAACAGTTCTCCTCAACCATGGCCAGAAAGGGAAGATGTTAATATAAAGGCCACCTGGCCAGTTTTACTCCATAAAAGCTTCTGCTTCCAGCTGTACCATCTCGTTTGTGTCCCCTCACATGTATTTAGGACTGGAGTTCAGAACTCAGTTTAGAACCTTCTAGGAATATAGTTGGCATGGCCCACATCTTCTAGGAAGAGTCTACTGAATGTTCATAAAAAGGACCTCTTTACAGTAGAGCACAGGAACTATCCAGTCTCTTGGGGTATTCTATGACAGAAGATAATACAAGAAAGGGAATGTATGCATATGTATGACTGGGTCACTTTGCTATACAGCAGGAATTGGCACAACATTATAAATCAACTATAATAAAATTTTTTTTTAATAAAAAAGGATCTTTTGTTGGAAAAGGGCAGCCCCCTCCTAAGAGGTCTAGCAGTCCAGTGCCCCCTGACTGACGCAAGGTCAGAGCCCTGCTGAGTTTGATGAGCGAAAACTGCAGGAGGATGCTGGTGAGCAAGTGACAGCTTGGACCCAGCCAGAACACTGCTAGTCCTGATTGGCTTAAACACCCCCAATGGTGCCTTGGAGGTGAGCCTGCACATCAGACTGGGAACAAGACTCAAAGAGCCAAGATTGGTTTCTCCCTTTCAGGAGAGGCAGGAAGCTCTACCTCTAAGTAACCTGCTTTCTAGAAACACAGCAAAAAGACAGTGTCTTTGAGAGCCGCAATATCCACACAAGCCCTCTGCCCGGGCCCCTGGCTTCCCCCTTGTTCCCATTTTGTGACTGGTCAAGCAGGAATTTTTCAGAGGCCCTGGCCTGGTTGAACTTGTCTTCTCCCACGTCCATTTTGAAACTGAGACCACACATTTCAGAGTGGAAGTCACTCTCTGGAAAAGGAAAAGGTTGGAAAGGCACTTAAGACAAAGGCTTCCCCCATCACTTCACAGGAGAGAGGAAGTGAGAAACATAATACCCTGGGTGAGCCCCTAATGATCCAGCAATATCTCTGGGCCTGAGGTGCAATTTTCGACCCAATTCCAACATGAGCTGAGGCGATTTATGTCTCACTCATTCTCGCCACACGCTGACAGTCATCTCGAATGTAAGGGAGACGTGAAGGGGGAGATCAGCATGGGAACCAAGGGCATCAGAGGTAGATGCTGCCAGTCAGGTGGTCCCCACACATGGGGGTACTTACGGTCCAGGTGACTGTGCCTGATGCCCTCCACGTCTTCAGCGTGGATGAAGTGGTAGCATCTCTTCCCTACGATGTCTACGGGGGTCAGATCCATATAGTCACTAATCCTATGAAGAGAAGACACAGGCTGGAGATCAGAAGGGGGAAAATAGGGAAACGGTCAAATGTCATAGAAACAAATCTAGTGACAAGTTTCATTTTACAGGGTACCTCTGAGGACTGGGCACTCAAGGAAAACCCTGTAAAGGGAAAGTCATTTTTTGAGTTTCCATCACGGTTCAGGGGTAATGAACCCAACTAGTATCCAAGCAGCTTCAATCCCTGGCTTCCTGACCGTAAGGATATGGCATTGCCATGAGCTGTGGTATAGTTTGCATATGTGGCTCGGATCCTGTGTTGCTATAGCTATGGTGTGGGTTGGCAGCTACAGCTCTGATTTGACCCCTAGCTTGGGAACTTCCATATGCCGTGGGTGTGGCCCTAAAAAGACAAAAACAAAAAAAAACAAAAAAAAACAAAAAAAAACAAAAAAAAAAACCCCCAAAAACAAAAAAACAAAAAACAAAACAAAAAAACCCCGAGAGAGAATCATTTTCTTTGACCTCAAACAGGCTTTTTCTAAAGTAGGAACAGGGCTAGATCAGGCAATTGTGGTGAAATAATTAGATAGGTTTTTCTTTTCCTTTTGTGGTATCAGAACACACATTCAGACAACACAATTCCAGGAAATTATTGAGAATCAGTAAGAATGCAAGATCCTCATTAGAGGCCAAGATAATTCAAGGTTACATAATAAAATAAAAACATGTTATGTTTATACCAAATGATTAGAGACACCTTTCATTTAAACAGATTGGTCTTCTATTGGGTATTTCCATGAAAAAGGGCTTCGACTGCTTCTTGGCACAAAGTCCAAATTGGCATTTCAAGGGATATAATTTAAATGCCGAGACACACAGATGCCTGGGGGTATTGTCTTTTTCAGTCAGAGTCATTTGGGAGCTCAGCTTTCACTCCTGGCCCTTTTAACTGGGACTTTGTGGTGGATTCCTCACAGAAACTTTTAAACCATTTCGGCAGTTCTGCCAGGCTTGTGCTGGACCATGTGTGTGTGTGTGTGTGTGTGTGTGTGTGTGTGTGTGTGTAAGCCTCTATCACTGATTGTCCAGACGGTAACGTCCTCAGGCAGGAGCACAGAAAAACAGAACAAAAATTGGGAAACATGTTGGGGGAGTCTGCCCGGTTTACACAAATACGCTGAAATGCCCATTTCTATCCTCCCTGTCCAGGTTCATGTTTGTTTTGATCAGTCCCAAATAGAATATATCTTTTGTTTAACCGATTCTCTTTACTGACTCAGTGCTTTTTATGGTTTATGACTTATCAAATATGAAGTGAATCTTTAGCTCTGACACCTTTAAAAAACCCATGAGATCTCTTCCGAGGAGTGAGATCTGACCCCCAAGGCAAGGAAATAAGAAAACAAAACCCACCCAGAAGAATAAAGACTATATGGAAATACAAATCCCCGGCAAATGGATTTCTCCAGGTCTAGCCATTTCAATCATATTTTTGGCGAAACTAGAATTCTTGGAGTGTTTTCTCAGGGTTCTCTGGTTTTCTGGTACACAACAGGTTAGTTGGTGTTTTCCTAAAGCAATGAGCTGCTTTCCAAGCACAGTTTATATCTCCTTTCTGCAGATGACATAACAAGGCTGTGGTTCAAAGGCCCTTGTTGGTGTTTCTGGAATGTGCCGGCTCCCCTGAAAGCATCACATGTTGGCTTCGCCCAAGGCCGCCCCAGGCAGTGCCAAGGAGAATGGTCTGCAGAGTCAAGGATGAGGCCTCCTTTTCTAGTTAGCAATTCCCTAATTAAACAGTCCACTCTGGGACATGGCACTCCACACTTTAGAGAAGACAGTTCTTTGGTTTATTCTTTATTTGAATGAAATCCTTCCAAACAGTGGGAGCATGTCTATGTCCTTTCAGAGCCTGTAACTATGGTGAACGTGCCCAGCTCAGGGTTCCGAGACCCTCTTACTGCATGTATAGAAAGCCCCAGACCAGTCCAGTGACTTCTCGTGGGCTCAGAATCCTGATGGCATCTAGTCCTCTGAACCTCGGTCTCCTGATCAGTGAAATAACTCCAGAGTCTGGCTAGGGGATTAAGAATGAAATGACATGACGTGTAGCACAGTGCCTGGCACACCACATGTGCTGTTCCCTCAGATTAAATACGCAGTTACCTTTAACACAAGTCCTTTTAAATAATTGCCATCATCTTCTATGGGGAAATAATGCTGTATTACACTAGCTAATAAGCGGCTGTCGAATATATTTTTTTAATTGGAAGAAAGAAGCATAAATTGGGTCCTAGAAATTATCTTTGTTACTAGAGTGGCACCATAAGGTACCCAGGTCCACAGTGCAGATCTGAAGAAAGAATTAACCCATAATCAAGGGAATAAGAATTAAGTGATGGCTTGGGGACAGAACCATCCCTGGGAGTTAGATAAGTAAAATGAGGTTTTATTTTTGGGGAGGCAGCGGTGGTGGTAAATCTAAATCAAGGGAGCTGGGCCTATGTTTTCAAAGATGCAAAGCCACAGTTTATCCTTTGCGTGCCTTCCTGGGTGTCCAGCATTGTCCATTTAAAATCAGAGAAGAGACAGCTCTGTGGGCTGTCTTTGTGCTCTTTCATGGGTGCATATGTATGGAAGATCCCCCTCAGTGGTTATTCTGACCCATTCCTTTCCACTTAGCCTGACTTCCACAGAAAAATTAGAGACATTTTGCATCTGGCAGACTGGGGTTCAAATCTTGGCCTCAGTCAAGTCACCTGACCTTTCTCTCTAACCTGAAACTGCCTGTGGGTGGTGAAGACAGTGGCAACAGTGACTTCGCAGAACTGTCTGGAAGCTTCTATGAGATAGTGCATCTAACAAGCTTTGCACATGGCCGAGGGTGTAGTAGGTGCCCACTAAATGTTAATGGTCTTTTTTGTTCCTTGTCAATTCCAGCTAATCCTTCTGGCCAGCTCATCTTTCCTGATACTCTGTGGCTATCATAGAATACCTTAGAGCCAAGTATGCAGTCACGATGATAAAAAGTTTTCGTAAATAACCACCAAAACTTGACAAATTGATTTGAGAGTTACTTATTAAATAATAGGGACAGGCTCATGATATCTTCTACCCCCTTGAACACTCAAAGCTCAGGTGCATAATCTTTTCCCACAGTGAATTCTTTCCTCTGAATCAAAGTCCAACTGGAAAGAGTATGCATTTCTAACTTGATCTCAACAACTTTAGTGCTTCCTCATGGACTGAATACAGGCTCCGTCTGTCTTCCTCTTGGCTGGGCCCCAGAGAGGTCAATTTCCTAAGCCACTTGATCACCCTGCTCTTTCATGTCCCCCTGAAGGCATTCATAAGACTCAGTGAACACATGCCGCCTTCATGCCTGATGATAATCTGAGCCACAAAAGCATCCCCACAGATTAATTGGGTAATGCTCCCCACAGCCCCAGGGATGGACGGCATCACCAAGCCCCCTTCCCTCAGCCGACATGTGCCCAACCCGCCATCCACTTGCTGCACCCGTGATTCTTTCTTCTTCATGTCAGTCTGATGATGGGCTGGTGACTTCTAGGTCAAAGGTCTGAAGGGGCACTGTCCCATTTCCTTGTCTCTCACTTGACACTTAATGGAAAAGTGAACTCTTTAAACCAGAGGCTAAAAAGTCCTTTTATAGGAGTTCAATGTTGAGGAAGGGCTGCCAAGTCATTCCTAGGACGAGTCATCTTTTTTTTTTTTTTTTTTTTTTTAATTTATAAAAGTGGAATCCTTAGGATTACAAAGTTTCATTGCATTGTCCTGCAAATTTCTACTTTTTGACTTTTTTCCTCTGGGGGCCTCACATTCTCATTTGTTCTCTACATGTTTGTGGACTGGATGTTAGTGTATCCTTCAATTCGTATAGGGAAGTCTTTACCCACCATGTTTTTCTGGAGGGGATTCTTTGGGAGGTAATTAGGTTAGAGGAGGTCATAAGCATGAAGCTTCCATGATGGGATTGGTGTTCTTAGAAGAAGAGGAAGCATAGAGCTCACTCTCCCCTAGGTGAGGACACCGCAAGAAGGCAGCCATCTGCAAGCCAGGAAGAGAGCCCTCATCAGGAGCCTAATCAGCCTGTAGCTTGAACTCGGACTTCCAGCCTCCAGAGCTGTTGAGAAGGAAATGTCTGTTGTCTGAGCCACCAGTCTATGGTAATTTGTCTCAGCAGCCTGACCTGATTAGGACAAGATGCCGATGCCTGTGTGAACACCGACTGTCAGAAGGCTGGGCCCTTGCAATAGTCAGGAAGCTAGTCTGGTTGAGGCATCAGGAGATACCTTCTACTGCCTTGTTCTGCCAATAATATCTCAGTCTCATCCTCTCTTTAGGTTCTTGGCCAAAAAAACAGCCTTAATTGTAGCCTATAGATGCCCAGGGATTCTAATTCATTCCATTGTTGTCCCTAATGTAAATCAGGGCAGCAGTGTACATTTTAGATAAAAAGCATGGTTGGTGTTAGTCCAAGCAGCCAGTAAAAAGAAGATCAGGATTTATAATGAGCCTCACTGGGGGAGTAAAACCCTTCAGGTGGCTGAAAGCCCCAGCCGTTACAGACGCACAACACACAACAGGGCAAATGAAGACAAAAACGAAGTACCTATTTTCACAGTAAATGATATTGAGGTCCATATTTACTCTAGTGACGAACATATGGCAGTCAATTCTGACTTCATTGATCGTAGGTGGAGGCAAGGCATGAGCCACGACCACGAGACCCATGATTTGGCTGGGGACAGTCCTCCCGTGGGACAGCGACACCCTCAGTCGTAGCCGGCCTGTTATGTGAATCACCTATAATAGAACAGGAAGCACAGGACACAGTCAAAGGCACATCTGGGATGGAACAGCGTTTCTTTGGGGAAATGCAAAATTGCGTCTGGAAGAGCTAGCGTTAGCTTGTATCTTCTGTAATCATAAGGGCTGTCAAAGTGCCCTCAATGTCCTCAAGGCAAGAGACCAAAGAGAAATAATAGTATACTTGGAGCATTTCTCAAGGCAGCATTATTGCCACGCTATTGCCATTTTCAGGACTGTTTTTTTTTCCACATTTAGAGGCAGTTCTTAAGCAGATAAAAGGACAAGAAAGTTGAGCACCGAGCTGCAAAAAGAAACGTTTGCATTATTAGCCCTTATTAATGGACAATGTCTTTCTCTCTCCAAATTTGTACTGAGTGGGATTCCGTGGACACTTCTTTTAAGAAGCATGGCTCAGAGCTTTCCTTCATTCTCCACAAGCCAAAGACTCAAGGAATAAAAATTTCAGTGGAAATGATAGAAGTGGGTCCTTTTGAGTATAGATATTCCATGGGAGGCAGCGCTAAGTTACCGCTACATGGAACATGGTGCTTTATCGTGGTGCCCTCTGGCATTGAAGGTCAGAGGATCTTGCTCTCTCACTTGCCCCTTCCACAAAAGTAGGGTCAGGAAGACTTGCACCATTTTGGTGGCAGCTGAGAAGTACTTGCTGAGACAAAGAAGGGACAATACTGGGCTGTGATTTTTGGTTCCTTAGCCAAAGTATACCATAGATAATCCAGGCCAGCCAGAACCCAACAAAGTGGGTTCATCATCCTCACATATTTTAGATGGTATTATCTTTCTAAAGACATCTTTTGGAAAAGTTCCTTTGTTTATAAACTGAACATAGGAGAGGGGTTATAGTGTTAGTTCCTTAAATGATGATCCAGAGAAACGATATCAGCAAAGCTTAGAAAGAGTAAGGCTTTGTGTGGCAGTGCTTCAGGATGATGGAAGGCAGGTATGCATGTGTGTGTGATGGTTGGAGATGCATGTGAGTATGTGTACACTCTAGCTGTGTTCCTTGGACCCTGTGACAGTGCGGGGGGCCCTCCCAAACCAGATTATAGAGGGACTTGTCACCATTCACTGTACCACGAAGGTCAGTTTACTAGCTAGCTGTGTTCCCATGTTGGGTATGCCTCCCCAGATGCACCCGGAGCAGCACACCACATTTTGAGAGTCTTCTTTGCCCGTGTCGCCATAGGGAACTGAAATGGGAAGTGAGTCTCAAGCCTCCCAGGAGCAATAAGAACCAGCATCTGCTTTCCTTCCTAGGGGCTTGACTGATAATTCCCTTTTCATTTTGTTTTTGTTTCCTTTAAGTTATTCAGTTTTCCAAAAGCAAGCCACATGGCTGTCACTCAGGAAGCAGGATCAAAGCTTACCGGGGCTGCCCTTTGGAGCCCTGGCTGTTCTAAATGATACCTCTTCCCTGGCCCCCTCCAGGTCTGAGCCCAGAGCTGTGGACCTGGAAACACCAACAAGGAGGAGGATTATTTAGGTTATTTCAGGAGCTGTTTTTTTGACCACCCACAATGAAGTTGATGAAATTCATCCTTAATGTACCTTTGCTTTAAGCTTTGGTCAGACGAGCTACTTTATGAATATTTGAAAACATTCCTAGAGGCAAGGATGCTAAAACATCATCACAGACACATATTTTTGCAAGACCTCATTAACTAATAAAGAAATAGCTAAAAGAAATGGGATTAGCTTCACAGGAGGGGTGTTAACAGGCCCTGGTCCTCCTCGCAGCTAGGCTTACATAGATGCTCATTTATCATTATCTGTCTGGTTTTATCAGGAACACTCAGCTTCTTGGAAAAACACAGATCTATAAATGCTCGGGAAAACACACACCCAGAAATGATATGTTAAATCAATCCCCACTTTGTATTCTCTTCCAAAGCAATTTAGAGGCCTCTGGGCTAGCAAGCATTTTGGGAAGGCAGACAGGCTACGGGGGGAGTTGAGTGCATGTCAGATTTACCCGGTCTCTGACCTCTGACCTTCAACCTCCTCTGGCTTTGCTCATGGTCCTGGAAGTGTTGAAGGAAGGTGGGGGAGGTCAAAGGTTGGGTCAAACTGGGGCCGAGATTTGCCATCTCCTGATTTTGTTCTCCTGAACAAGCCACTCAACCTCTTTGCATCTCAATTTTCTTTTCTGCGAAATGGGGAAAATAATGACTATTCTGCAGTTATGTTATGAGAATCAATTGACAGAACACTGTAAACCAAATGTAATGGAAAAAATAAAAATCATTAAAAAATAAAAAAGTTAAAAAAGGAGGTAGTGGAAGTGAACACTTTTTAGATTGTAAAGAAATCTACAAATTTCATTGGAATTCTTTCTGCCTTTAAAAGTCACTTAAATGATAAGGATAAGAACCAGTTATGAATTTAATCTTGATCAAAAGCCAAATAAATAATTTTTGAAAGATCATGCCATTTCATATTTGGGAGAATTGGGAGGGTCTATGTTAGGTGATTCTCCCCTTAGTTTTTTAGGTGAGGAAAGAGACTCTGGAATGTTCATTCCCTGACCAGAGTCATCAGGTCTGGAAATGGCAAAAAGGGCCTAGTGTCCAGGTTTCTAGGTCTTGTGTACAAGCATAGCAAGATTGAAATGATGCTCAAACATTTTATGAGCATAGTCCTATTGAACAAAACATTAGATGTTTATACCAGCTGTCAATTTACTCTCTTAACTGTATCTGAATCTTTGAAATGATTTCACTTATAACCAGAAGCCCAAGTTATCTGAAAAGTCTTTGAAAAAAACACAAACTAAGAAGAGAAGAGAGGGATAAAAAGACTAAGAAAATTACCAGTGCAATAACTAAACAGTTGTCAGGTAATGTCGAAGAATAGTCAGAGGGTGTGTTTGTCTGTGTGTGTATCTGGGAGTGAGGGAGGGTGGGGTTGAAAGAAAAGGGATATCTGTTGGGTCTCATGATTAATGTTGGCGTTTAGGTTAATGCATTTTCCAAAATCCATTCCATAATGCCAACAGTTTTTTTTTTCTTCCATTATGTGAAGTTAGGTTCAAATTTTAGAAACTTGTCCAACAGGATGGATCCAAATACTGATAGTTGATTTTTTTCACTTTGCAGTTGTCTGAAGGCCTGGGGTGCTGAGGAAGGAGCATGATCAGGAGAGCTGGATTCAAATCCTAGCTCTGGTGCTGTACAGCCACTCAGCGAGGATGCTCAGAGAATTGAAATGACTTGTAACTTTCCAGGTCAGCTTATTAGAGTTTGAAAACCTAGTGCAAAGAAAACAAGTACTCTGTAAAGGTATTATTTGTTTTCCTAATAAGGTCCTCAAAGGGCATTTTATTGTTTTTTTTCAGTTTCTAAAAAATATGCTGGCAAGGGACCTTGATAGGAGCCAGACAGAAACACCAAGATGGATCAAATGGAAACCTGTTCTCAGAGAGTTTATAGACGACACAGTGGGAGGAAACATAAATCATTACTTGTAATATAGCAATATCGGGAGATTAGCCAGTGTCTGATCAAGAAAGTGGTTTTCCATCTTGATTATGTGACTGAATCACCTGTGAAGTTTTGTTAAAAAATGGATGCCTGGGCTCTATCCTCCAGAAATTCTAATTTGGTAGGACTAGGCTAGAGTCCAACATTTATTTGTTTTTTTAGAGCTTCAAAGGTGGTATCTTCCACTGGAGAATATCTGTCTAATGGGTTTGAAGGTCTATCAGTGGTCCTCAACCTTGCTACACATTGGAATTGCCCAGGGAATCTTTAAAAGTCCCTAGGTCCAAGCTCTATCCAACAGCAGATAAATACAGACCTCTGGGATACAAGGCTGCTGAGAGGATTAAGTGAAAATGTATACAGAGTGCCTAGGTTTATGCTGGATACACTGTATACGCTCAACAAATACTATTTTTAGTAAGTAACAAGTGTGCACCATAAGAAAGGAATAGGATGAGATCTTTGGGAGGTCAGCGTGGGTAGAAAATACTTTTGACTGAATGGATCTGTAAGGCTACAGGAAACTGCCATTAAAATAAGTTGTAAGATATAATAATGGAATGGCAAAACGGGTTCCAGGTAGAGAAAAGAACTGGAATATAAAAGAGAACCTACTGGCAACACCCAGGGCTTCACAAGCATTTCAGCTGGTGTCAGCAGAAGAGACAGAGGGGGCACAATGCAGGCATACACACAGTAGAATTGGTAATGGGACCTGGAGAGAAGCATGCTGATTCTATGCCTGTCTCATAGGGCAATGATGATGGTGATAGACTAAACGGTAACTGGGAAGGCAGGAATTGCTGATAAAGGGACGGGAAAAATACAAATGCTGTGGACATTTGTATTTGAGCAGCCTGGGGAGATCCTGGGCAAGGTGTCTTGGGGATAGTTGGAAAAAGGATCTGGCACCTAAGAGATGATAGTTGAAAGCATGGTTTTGAAAGACTTGGTTTGAATTTTGTGCTTTTGTGTGTGTGTGTGTGTGTGTGTGCACGCGCGCGCGTGCGCGCATGTACACGCTGGACCTGATAGTTAAAACCAAACAATTCAGGAACTCCCTGGTGGCTCAGCATGTTAGGATCCAATGTTGTCATTGCTGTGGTATGGTTCAAACCCTGGCCTGGGAACTTCCGCATGCCATGGGCACTGCCAGAAAAAAAAAAAAAAAAAAAAAAAGCAGCAATCAATTCAATGGAATTACCAGCAAAGAGAAACCAGATGAGAAAAAATGAAAGCCTTCCTTCTACACCTGCTCATTGAGTATCTTAAGCCTAAAGAAAGTTCTGCTTTGCTCTAACTTGAGTTTCTCTTACATTGTTATCTTACCATAATGATGACTTTTGTTAAAAAAGTGAATATTTCTGAAAACTCTAAGCCCTCTTTTTCTCCACCCACAATTCCATTCTGATGTAAATGCCAAGTTTGTCACATCATTCCCAGGCCCAGAGGTAGCATCACAGAGAATGGGATGGCTTTCTTGAGGAGTTAAGTAGGTGAATAAGAAATGATTTTGAATACAAATATTATAAGCCTCAATATGAACATGATGTCAAGAACCACGAAACTATAACATACTTTATTTTTATATAATTTTAATTTTTTCCCATTATAGCTAGTTTACAGTGTTCTGTCAATTTTCTACTGTACAGCATGGTGACCCAGTTACACATATATGTATACATTCTTTTTTCTCACATTATCATGCTCCACCATAAGTGACCAGGCATAGTTCTCAGTGCTACACAGCAAGATCTCATTGCTAATCCATTCCAAAGGCAACAGTCTGCATCTATTAACTCCAAGCACCCCATCCATCCCACTCCTTCCCTGTCCACCTTGGCAACTGCAAGTCTATCCTCCTAAGTCCATGATTTTCTTTTCTGTGGAAAGATTCATTTGTGCCATATATTAGGTTCCAGATGTAAGTGATATCATACGATATTTGTCTTTTTCTCTCTGACTTACTTCGCTTAGTATGATGGTCTCTAGTTCCACCCATGTTGCTGCAAATGGCATTATTTCGTTTCTTTTTATGGCCGAGTAGTATTCCATTGTGTATATATATACCACACCTTCCCAATCCAATCACATGTCGATGGATATTTGGGTTGTTTCCTTGTCTTGGCTATTGTGATAGTGCTGCAATGAACATGCGGGTGCATGTGTCTTTCTTAAGGAAAGTTTTGTCCAGATGTATGCCCAAGGTGGGATTGCTAGGTCATATGGTAGTTCTATGTATAGTTTTCTAAGGTACCTCCATACTGTTCTCAGAACAGTAAAAGCCCCACCATTGAGCATTAGGTCATAGAATTCTGCAGAACTTAGCAAAGACTTTAGGTATCAGCACATGATTCTTATCCTCCACTTGATATCTGAGGAAATGCTACCCCAGCCAAGCTATGTAACTCTGACAATTTGCCATAATTACCAGAACAGAAATCAGTTGTAACCAGTGGAGTACAAATTACATTGAATTGAGATCTGGTAATTATGGCAAATTGCCAGTCATATAGCTTGGCTGGGGTAGCATTTCCTCAGATAGCAAGTGGAGGATAAGAATCAGGTGCTGATACCTAAAGTCTTTGCTAAGTTCTGCAAAATTCTATGACTTAATGCCCAATGGTGGGGCCTTTACTGTGCTGCAGGACTACCCTATCTCCCATCCCACTTACAATTATGTGGCAGGGGCAGGAGTTTCTGAGTATGGCTACAAGTTAATAAATGCAGAGTTTAAGATGTGATAGGGGTTTATGGGTCATATCTGAATTGGGACGATGCTTTGGTTTTGGTTTTGGCCAATGCCTGATAAAAACTGCCTCTGTGCTCTAAAGGTTTGTTATTGTATTTTTTTTTTTTTTGTCTTTTTAGTTTTGCACCTGCAGCATGTAGAAGTTCCCAGGCTAGGGGTCAAATTGGAGCTGTAACCATCAGTCTACACCACAGCCACAGCAACTCAGGATCCAAGCCATGTCTGCGACCTACACTGAAGCTCATGGCAATGCCGGATCCCTAGCCCACTAATTGAGACCAGGGATTGAACCCGCATCCTCATGGATACTAGTGGGATTCTTTTCCGCTGTGCCACAACAGGAACTCCAATGTCTTAGTATGGTCTTAAATCCACAATTCTTCCAGAGAGACTTCTGAGCTAAAAGATTCTTTGCCCCCGAGTTCAATCCTCACATTTGTTTTCATTGTTTTTTATTTTATCATAAAGACCTGTAGAAAAATGCTACAGCCTTTATTTTTCTAAAAACTTTACACAGCACTGCCCAGACACCAGTCACAGAGAAGCAGAATGCACAGTATTTCTGAGTTGAGATCCCACCATCTTTGAAAAAAATGTCCAAATTAGCATTATTCGACAGCCCCACATTGAAGAAATCATTGTTTGACTTTTTATTTTTCTTCTCTGACACAAGAAGCAGATATGTGTGGTACAGTCAGTACATGTCTGGGGAGTCTAGGATGAGTGTGGGATTGTTACCAAGCCATGTTTCTTGGACAAATATATATTTCTCTTCCTGCCATATGCTCCTTTCCGTCGTCTGTTGGTGATAAACACTTAGATGTGCTCCACTAATATCTTCTCATTATAAACAAGCCCATCAAAAAGACCTTGATAAAACCTCCCCTCTGTCAATACTTAAGGAAAGAAAGTCTGTGACGGGAAAATACATCTGGAAGCTATTCTCCATTCTTTCAGGAAGAAATCTCAGTACTAGTCATAGAAAATATTTCCTTTATCAAAGGAAGTGCTAAGTATTATGTGCATTATTTTCCACATATAATGTAAAGTACAGAATAAGGCTAGGCAAATAGAGGAACCAAAAAGGCTTCAGGCAGGGAAAAAACTATGATTCCCTGGGTTTAGTGCATCTTCAGAGACTTTTTTCACTTGTCCTTTAAGGGATCCAAATTTACCTTAAAAATTAAGCTTCCTTCTGGCACTCTGGTCTTTTTTCTTTTATCCCCTTGGAGAAGTCTGGTTCAGCATACAGATCTTCAAATCACTAGCTGAGGTGGGAGAGGCAGCTAATTATTTTTAAGTGACAGGGGCTTTGAGGTGGCCCAAAACCTGCTGAAAGATAAGGGCTTAACGGGGTCTTCTAAACCTAAACATCTAGCCTACAGCCTAACAACTTAATCTAAACCAGTGTGAAAATAGCAACCTCATGTAAATTATTTCATGCAAATTTTTAGGGAGAGGGTTTTCCTGCATTTAGACTGTATCAAAGTTTAGAGAATCAACCCAACCAATAGGTCTCTCTGTCTCTGTCTGCCTGACTCCTGCCACCTAGGTTTTTGCACAGAACTTGAAAAACAAAGAAACAATTTAGCTGAGACCAAGTACTTGTCCATGGAGGCAAACGCTATGGCTAAGAGGGCGCATAGCTGAAGGAGGTGCCTCTGGGCCCTGTGAGGGGCTGGAGAAGAGCAGAATGTCATTTTCCTCTCCAGCATCTCAGATTTTAGTTCTAGAAACTGACTCTATTCTAGTCATCTTTGTTATAATTCACAATGGGACTTCAGCACCTGGGGATAAGAAAAAACAGAAGAGGGAAAGTTGACTTCTCAAGGCAGAGGTGAGATTGAGGGGACAGGGAGGTTTGGGAGGAATGAGGTCTCAGCAAGGAACAGGTGAAGATGCAGGCCTCTGCTAGGGCGGGGGAAGGGGGTGAGGATGCAGCAGGAGAAGTGGTCCTGAATGTCACTGTCACCAAGGTATGGAAGTGGTAATCAACTCAGAACCAGGAAGGCAGATGGGGCTTTCTGGGAGTTTGTCCCTAAGAATCTTGTACGATGATGACTCTTTGGGATAGGGCAGGATTCCACTACCTAAGGCTAGTGGACCAGAAAGAACTGAAGCAAGTTTTAGATGGGCTCAATTAAGGGCAGCTCTGGTGGTGGAGAAGAAAGGAGGTGAGGCAGAGTAAAATGGAAGTGTCCAGGTCAAAGTTAAGGAAGAGGAACCCAGGCAGAAGCCAATCCTATTACGTGAAAGGACTACAGGCAGAAAGTGTCAGTCCTCAGGGGTTCCATTCAGTTTGAATGGAAATGAGGGGGGCAGGAGCAGGGATGTAATTGGAGCATGATTGGTTGATACTTGGTCTGATGCTTCAAAAGACTCACCAAGGGTCAGCTGAGGAAGTGGGCAGACCTGAAGCTGCTGGTCTAAAGCTTGTCAAGGCTCCTGTATGGGCTGCACTGTGGTGCTCCCTCCCTCCAGCTTCTTGGGGGAGGTGGAGCTCTGCCAATCCCCTCCCCCTCCCCCAGCTGGGCCCCTGGCTTAGCTCCTGATTAATTCAGGGGGATCCTGCGAGGTTAACCCTTAATTTGATGGCTACAGTGGGGAGCTTGAGAGTTTTGTGGTAATTTATCACCCTCAGTTGTTGTTGTTTTTTTTTTTTTAAATATATAAACATTTTCCAAGGGAACACATAAAAAATTATTTTTGAAACCCACATTTAAAAAACATTAGCTACAGCATTCTATTCTTACATGACTATATCCTCCAAACATAGCAATTACTTCTCATCCATCTCTCTTAACCAACTTCAAATATATAACAAAAAATATAACTACAGTTACAGCCTCAGATTCTCAAAATGTGGCCTGACTCCATATTTGTTTCCTGCTCCCTTTGGAGAAAATAGTCTTTCTTCTACCAGAGATAAGATTTTTTTATTGGGATAGTTTAAGCTGAAGAGATTTCCTTAACGAGATTATGTAAATGTATGCCAAAGATATAAACCGCATTTTCTCAGAGAGTGGAACACTTCAGATATCATTTAATCAAACAGGACCAGGGGTAGAAATACCTCCATAAATTGTTAAGGGGCAAAGCAAGACGGCTGAACTATACACATCTGATCAAATTTCATTTCATTCAGTTACTTTATTAAAGTCTCCTAGAGAAGGACAGAGGACCATTGCACCTCCATGGAGGGCAGTGTTTTTATTCCTCTATCACTCGATGTGGAGGGGGTATCACCCCTCACGCCCTCCCAGGTCCCCGGTGGCTTAGTGCCACCGTCTTGAGGGTAGAGAGGCAGTTTTTCCCAGTGTAACAGGCTGCAATTGTATTTCCGACATTAAAAAGAAAAAAAGAAGACTCAGAGCTAGTCTAATGCCAAGTAAGGAATAGAAACTGTCTATTCCCATCCTCATTTCCCTCCCCCCCAAATACTATGTCATATTGTATCTTTTCTTTAGAACTCATGAGCTCCTATCAGCTACTCCTCTCTTCCTCAGTTGCAGAGGATGCAGAATTAAAGACAATTATCCTATAGAGGGGGAGACCAGTCCTTGTGGGAAGGGCAACTCTGCTGTCTCAAGAGCTGAAATGTATTTTAAAGCAGCCATGCCCTTAAAGGGGAAACACACACACACACACACACACACACACACACACACACTTGTATTTCTGCTAATTTGACAATTTGAAAACAAACAGATGGGTCCTAAAGATTTTGAAAAAACCCAAACCCCCCAAAATGCCCAATTTAAACATTAAACTCCTTAAAGGTCAAACCTAAACATGATCCCTTCCCAGGAGACTATAGCAGGTATCTGGGACCCTTCAGTAACGTAAGAACAAAGAATTCACAGGCTAGGTCCTTGAGATCTACTCGGTGCAAAACCCAGAACCCATACTAGGAGCCAAGACTCCTCAGTTTTTCTGGCACACTCCAGCAGCATGGGGTTGTGTGTGTGCTGCAAGGACCTGCTTTCTCTGCGTCTGCTTCCTCACTGGGAAAGCGAGTATGCCCACTACATGGGCTATTAAGACCCTCCCTTAATGTGGTGTCTGTTGAATCTGCTGTTTAAACATGAAGCTTTGACCCATCATCAAAGCCCTAAACCTCTGTAACTTTGCATCTCTCTTATCTTGGTTTCCATTCTTTGTGAGGCCCGGATGTTACGTGTTTGGCATTGATTAGCAAAGGACATTTTCTTAAATCTTGCTCAATCAGCCCTCCAAATGCTATAGCTAATATTTTATAAGGGCTGCTTAATTCAGTCCTAAATTTCCTCCCTAATGAGAAGAATTTCTAGTAAGGACATGCCCCTCAAAATGCCCTGCTTTATGCAGTGAATGACTCCCCACCCTGTCAAATCTTCTTTGGGTGTAGTGTCACAGAAAGACCACCTCCTGGAGCTGGAGGGGGCCTTGCATAATGACCTTATGCAACCACCCACTTTACAGACATGGAGACTGAGGCCCAAGACTGAGAATGCAAAGCCAGTGAGAGGCAGTCGCAGGAAGAAAACTGAAGTCTCCTTTTCTCTCACCCAGGCCTCTTCCAGTCTTCAGCAGTTCATTTCAGAGGATGCGTTCATTCCCTCCCACTTTTTCCTCTTTTGTTTTTCCAAATGTGTTTCTATCTTTATATAAATAACTCGATCAAACTTAGGATTTTAACCTTCAAAAGCCCCCGTGGCACTGACATGGGTTATTATCCATTCAGCATATGCAATTCAAAATGCTCATATGACTTTTGTGCGTGTCACCAGCTCATTTGCTGCATTTGGTTTATTCAGCCATGATTAGAGATAGTCATTTACAGTCACACATTTGGAAACTCTTTAACAAGCTTCTAGCAGTTTCCTTTCCAGAGCTGTTTAAATAGATGAGGGTGTGGTGTCAGCAGAGACAGCAGTTTTCTCCATCCTACTGATTATCCCTGCTATTCGGATGTCTTTATCAGGACTTCCATTTTGTAGAAAGGCTTTCAAAAAGAGAAAACAGCCCAAAGATGCACATTCCAGAGCCGATAAGTCATCATTTCAGGAAGACTGACTAAAAAATTAAAATGGAAACCACCACACTATAACCTGAAAGTTCTTTGAAAAAAATCCCCCTCCCTCTTTTTATTTTAAAGAATACTTTTTGAAGTAATTGGCACAAAGACTGTTCTAGTGCAGATTGCTGCAAGTGTGCTCTTGGCAAGAACATCATAAGCACTAGAAAAACTTTAATATGCTCAAGAAGCCAAATACAAACTGACATCAGGAACTCAAGTGTGGGAACAAACAGGAGAAAAAAAGAGAGCATCTCAATTTAATACAAACCTACATACAAAGGGACCAATTTCTCCGATTCATGGTTTAGCATACAATGCAGCTGTCCTCTGAGTGAATACAGAATAGTTATACATAAGAAATTAGAATTATCAATTCGAGGGAATTTCTCAAGAGTCCTTTTGATATGTAATAATGCAACTATGATGCCTAAGAAATCCAGACATCAATGCATTAAATGACATCAGGTTGCAATCTATTTAGAAAAGGAGGGTTAAAACATGAAGACACGTCTCTTTGCTTTGACCTCTGGAGCAGAGCCTCGGCAGGGAATCTCAGAATGAATAGCTTTACCTCTACCTATAGCCTGGCTGTCTATGTCTTTATAAGTTTGAATACCTGTAACACAGGGGGGAAATCATTCTAGAAGCATCTCCTATGTGGTATGAAACAGGAAGAACTGTGGACTTTTGCACTCTGCAGGGTACAGGCAGAGTCTTGAATTTCTCTTTATACCATCAAATATAAGATGAGAACTATTAAAAAAATTTTTTTTTCCTTCCTCAGGTCACCATCATCTTTGTTATTTTATGGTAAGGGATTCAAGGATTTGGAGATTTTCTGCATCTTTCTCCATCCACATTTCAAATTTATCCCTCATTGTGACCAACACTCATTTTACCCTGAAACTGAAAAGATGACTCCATTTTCACAGTCTTGCTAAGTAAGATTTCTCCTGCAACCCCCCTGGAGTTCAAACGTGCTATAGTTTTTTTTTTTTTTCCTTCTTGGGGAACGTTTGAAGTCCCCTTTAAAAATAATGCCTTGAGGATATTTTTCCCTAATACCATTTAAAGAAACTTGAAAGCATATGGCTCTCGGAGCGCGCAGGGTTCTAATGAAGTAATGAGCACTACGGCTCCGGTGCAGACTTCTACCAGGAGTGCGCGTCAGTCTACTGCACGAAGGAAAATTCAGCAGAAAATGCCTTTCCTCCACCTGCTGTGTAAAGGCTTAGGGAGCCATGGTGCCCAGGTAGTCACTTTTACCCTTTGAAGCATGGAAGGTGGTAGGAAGGTGGTGTCAGGATCAGAGCCGTCAGTGGCAAAGCAAATCAAGCTAGTTAGCTTGGAAGGCAACTCCAGACAAATGTTCCTTGGTCGGTTGTCAGCCTCCATTCATGGTGTGGGAGGAGAAAATAAAGTTTCTGTAGAGGGCTCTATTTGATGTAGTCCCTAGCAGCTCTGCCATTACCTTAGGTGATTCTCCACACAGCCAGCCAAGACTAAATAAAACAGAAACATGGGATATTAATGCACTTTCCCTGCAACTGGGAAGAGCATGCTGTTCTCCTGCAGTTTTGCAGTGGATTCTCTAAATCCATCACAATTAAAATCCCACTTCTTCAGGCACAACCTCATTAGTGCTGAAATATCACATCTTGAGCTACTTCCTTGGGATTTTAGCAAAACAAGTAATGATTCTTTTGATTATAGGAGTGACTGGTGCTATCATGACTGCCAAGTAAGTATGCAAGTGTTTGAAAGAACCAGCATCAGCACTTGAGGTTTTTTGGGTTTTTTTGTTGTTGTTTTTAATTCCTGCTTTGGTTTAGACAGATATAACCTCCCACCCCCACCCCTTACCCATCGTATTTCCTTCTCCATAGCAATGGGGAAGGGAGGAATGAGATGAGAAGTGGGCTCACAGGGGGTTGAGTGACTCGGGTTCAAGGCCAGGTGACTTTCTTTTTCCTGGTCTCTAACTGGTCAGATAATGCTTATTGAATGTCCAAAGGCTCCCCCCCAGCTTCCAAACTGCATGATTTCATTCACTCTACAAGTGTCACTGAGATTAATATGGTGCCGGGCACTGCTTTTGGCTTGGGGGATTCTGCAGTGGAAAGGATACACAGAGGGAGCGTAATGGGAAAAGAGAAATGTTTCTGGCTGATGTAAATGGCTGCTCTGGGGGCCTGAGTGGAAGCAGGCAGGCCAAATAGGAGGCTCCCATGGAGGTCCAGGTGGGAGAGAAGATGGTAGTCCAGGAGGAAGTGATGGGAAGTGGCTGGGTCACGGACACACTTTGAAGGGAGAGTTGCTGGAATCCAATGATGTATTAAATGTGGCTCTGAGGTCAAGAGTGGACTCAAAGGACACTCCTAAGCTTTTGTCCAAAGCCCCAGGATGGAAATGGAAAGGGCTGGCAGATGGCGAAACATTTTTAGGGCTGGGTTTTGTTTGAGTCCTGTTAAGGTTGAGAAATTGTCAACACTCAAGGGAAGATTCTGCAGGATGTAGAAGTTTAGATGTGCTTCTTTAGTCTCCTCTCTTTTTTTGCACAATTTAATCAAATCTTCTATATGCTAAAAAAATAAATAGCTCTAGAAATTGTAGGCATTGATGACAAATGCCATTGGCTAATGGGGAAATTAGTGATGTGCCTGTTTCAATCCCTGGTTTTTCATGTCCATGCCTGAGAGGACAAGGCAGGGACGTTCTGATAAAGCACACTGTTGAATCAGGACTAAAGACAAGCATAGCGGGCCAGGGAAATAGCAATGATAATGCTCCACAGTTATAAACCCCATGAAGCCTGAAGACACTTTCACAAGACCAATTCTCTTCTTCATAGAGTTTCTTAAAATGTTATTTCCAAAGCATCTGTCTTTTCAAGTGTGGGGAACAAACTTCAAAATCCAGGCCAGGAGACTTAAAACCACACATCCCTGGCCAAGTTCGGCCTCAGACAGGAAACTAGAGATGGTGCTATTTTGAAGGAAGTCCACATTTAACGTCCTAAGAAGGCAAGCCCTGTCCCTTGGCCCTGCCACACCCCACTTTGCCTGAACTCTGGAAGACCTAAGTTTATGATGAGACAGGAAGACAAGTTATAGAGGTTCCTCCTGGCAGAGAATGGGCAAATATGTAGAGAATGCTGGTCCACACAGCCACAGCGCTCCTTTCAAAAACACTTCTGTAGAGGACTGTGAGTTGCACACACTCCCAAAGCAGTGACCTTCTCCTAGAGCCACCAGAGGACTGCTGTTTGCATTTGATTTCCTTAATCCTGCTAAAGCAGCAAAGGCGGCTTAGGTGGTAATTTATTTATAAGAAATGATAATAAAGCTTCAGCAATTTGAATGCCATGTAAAGAGTGGGAGGTAGAGCATACAGAGGCAGGATAGCCAAACTTAGAAGTGAGCGTTATGACAACTTTTTGGTTTATCTACCTTTGGAATCAATTTTGTCATTTTTAATTGACCAATCTTCCCTTGTTTGCCTAACAATTTATTAATTGATTGTTATGCTCACACAATTAATTCAAAAGCTGGCAAGTTTAATGCAGAGAAATTAATTTTCTTTTACCAACATGCCACTTAAAAGACATTTTTGGAAGCCTGGGTTACCAGGAAATTACCTTCAGATTAATCAACAAGGAACTGAGATGGTAGTGTCCCTTGACGTCTGTCAATCCAAAATATGTCAGTTTCTTCCTTTTGTTTGAGTGGGCTTTTTCTGCTGAGTAAGGAATTAAAAAAAACAACAACAACCTGGATTTCAAAGTAAACATACTCTGCATCTGAAGAGGAAAGGAAATGCAAAGAAAGGAAAGCAGTTTCTTTATATAAATATGCAATGTTTAAATGAATTTTATTTTTCCCTGAGAGAAATTTGTAGACAAGGGGTAAATCTTAAAAAAGACCATGAAAATGTAGCTCATTGCCTTCTTCCCTAAGCAGCTCATGGACCATTTTTATTTTCCCTCATTTGAACCCTTACTAGGTGTCTCCACTCTGCCAGGCCCAATGGGGCAGACTTGTCAGGGATGTGGGTATGTGAGACCAGCCTTAAAGGAGACCTGTAAAAGCCAGGAGCAGGGGTGGCCACAGGAGCTGTTTCCTGACCAGGCACAGTGGGGAGCTGCTCATGGAGGAGGCAGCCCTTGACCAGAACTTTTGTGGGCCAGCAGGGTTTGACTGGCATCTAGGTAAAAAGCAAAAGCACAGAGATACAGAACTGCTGCTTGTGTTTAGGAATTGAGGATTCCAGAGAGATGGCACAGGACAGCAGGCAGAGAAAGTCTGGGGCAGGTAAAGCTGGCTGGATTGTGGAACGCTATGGAATGATCTAGAAAGGTGACTATTTTACAGGGACAGAGAGCACCACTGAAGATTTTTCAAGAAAGCATTATATGACTTGGCTTGAGATTTAGGAAGAAAATTGTCAAAGCTTTCACTCATTCACTCATTCATTCATTCAAGTGATCAGTGTTTGACTTTTATCAGGTATTGCTCTGAACTGGGCCCGGGAGCTATCACAATGACTAAAGAGCTCATATCTCACCTATCTGTACCTAATTAGAGTGTGGTCAGGGTTATAATAGGAAGGTGAATAAAGGGAGTGGCCAGCAGCCTGTTGGGGGTGAGGGTAAAGCGTAAATGTGGGGAATGCTAGTGTTCAGCATTATTCAGGCTTGAACCGTAGACCTCTCTCTATTTTTAGGGGCTCTTCCAGTTCATCAGTAAAGCAACAAATATCTAGTCCATTACTTCTCTTGCACTCATCTTTCATCCTCTGCTTCTCATTTCCCAGATCCCATCAGTCATCAGGGCTTGGGAATTTGAGCTTTACTTCACCTCTTATGACCTGTGTTACATCTGGAGTGCCATTTTACTAATACAGACTGTGTAAATCTTACACGCAGGCAATTCAGTGGACAGCTTCCTCACTGGTGTCTCTTATTTTTTCCTATGCTGGTCCATCCTGCATTTTCTGTAGTTCCAATAGGATGGCTTCTTGAAGTATCTAGTTGTAGTTAAGGAGCAACTAACACCAAGAAGAATCTTACCCATCTGTATTTTTCTAAAGACAACTTCATACTGAAAGTTCTGGAAGTGGATAGGAGAAGTGCCCTGAAGAAAACACACTTATAATTTCTTCTTCAAGGAATGTTAGGTCTCTCTGTTACTAATTACTGACTCTGGTAACTGAATATTTTATATCAAGGCAAAGAGAAATATATAGAATCTCAATCACTAAACAAATTTACA
The DNA here is from genome assembly GCF_016906955.1 of Phacochoerus africanus. Taxonomy (NCBI): domain Eukaryota; kingdom Metazoa; phylum Chordata; class Mammalia; order Artiodactyla; family Suidae; genus Phacochoerus; species Phacochoerus africanus. Next base: position 67,181,009 of record NC_062552.1, read on the forward strand.
GTTGGTTACTATTTCCACTAGACAGCTGGTGTTAACAGTAACTGCGGTGAGCACCATCTTTATGCAGCCTGATCATGTTACCAGTGGATTCATGGCCACTTCCATAATCCCTTCCCTGAGGCAACTCTAGACCTGCTGTGAGGATGCGGCCATGGTGGTAACGTCCAGATACCTTCCTCCTCTTCTTTTATGAACATACTTTCTGCCCTGCACCCTCTGCACATAAATAAAATGGGTAATCTGTAGGCTTCAATGAAAACCAGTTTCTCTTCACAAAAATATATGCGCCAAGAACAGGAATAAAATGGACAAAAGAGCAATTCCTAGTGATAAACACAAAGTAAGCCAATATCTTCTGAAATGCTAAGATCCTAGATTTTACAGTTATAATCCAATAAAAGTAATATTGGATATTAACAGAGACTTAGGATTTTCAAACATTTTCACTCACATTAACCTCATAATAATGCTATGATATTTCAGTAGAGTATCATTCACTTTTAACAGACCCAGGGACACTAAATGAGTTCCCTAAGGTCGAATACAAACCAAATGGCTAATTCAGGACTGAAACCTACACCTACTGATTTTTAAGACCATGGCTTAGTACAGTCTACCAAGCCACCAAAAATGCTATTTACAAGATTGTTTTTGATATTAGTCATTACATAGGCAAGAGCTACTTAAAAACATCTGTAGTGATGATTACTTTCAGCTTTTAATAATTGACAGATAATTTATATTAATTTGTTTGGTAGCTCTGTTGAGTGGGAACAATTACTATACATAGCGGATAGCTGTATAGAGGTTCGATTCCAATGACATGGGTGATTCCATTTCTGTACAGATATTTTAGTCTTCAATTAATGGTTAATTTTTATGCAGCTTACCAAATTGTTTCCATGGTCATCTTAACCAATCTTAAATATGCCTACTGAATTGTCCAGTTATTTTGAAAAGATATGTAACAATCCCCCATTTATCCACAGGCCCATTTTTATATCTCCTCTCTGACTTGAAGAAGATACTCCAAAGTGGTTCTGAAAGTTCACTAGCATTCAGTCTTCTTAATAATTCTGATTTTCTAAGTGATACATTCAGATTCCAACATGAGTGCCGGAAATAACAGACTGAACCAAATCAGAAGTAGCACAAGGCTTCCTGCACAACCATTAGACACAGCCTGGAACCAAGTCCTTCTCCATGAATGGCGCTAAAATAATTCACAATTTCCCCAAACTCATTATTATCCCCTAGTCATTTCTAAAAAAGGATTCAAGGTAGGACACTGCACCTCTTTCACTGTGACACCATTTCCTTTCTCCTATACTCTGTGCCCAGATAAGCTAGTGAGATGCTGAGGGTGGTGACTCATGGTGAATTCCAATAATGCTGACAGTGACAAGTGCTACAGACAGGGAGGGACTTTTCTTCAGGATGCCCTTGGAGCTGGAAATGTCCCCCCAGGCCTGGTACTCTGTGTGGTTGTCCAATACCCATTCCCACAAGGGCTCTGGACTTCTCTATTTGACTAACTCTGGATGCCCAGATGAAAAGCCTTGCCTTGCTCTATTGTTGGGAGTTCGCATTGTGGCTTAGTGGTTAGCATTCTACTAGCATCCTGAGGACAAGGGTTTGATCCCTGGTCTTGTTCAGTGGGTTAAGGATCTGGTGTTGCCATGAGCTGTGGTGTAGGCTGTAGTTTTGGCTTGGATCTGGCATTGCTATGGCTCTGGTATAGGCTGGCGGCTATAGCTCTGATTGGACCCCTAGCCTGGGAACCTCCATATCCCATGGGTACAGCCCTAAAAAGACAAAAAAACAAAAAGACCAAAACAACCCCCCCCAACAACTTCTAATAGCACACAGTACTGCTCTACTATAATATAAATGACTGCTGCCCCAGCTTTTACTTACTCCTCATTTCCCCAGTCACCCCCACCCCCCACCCCGAGGTGGTCACGGGGCACCTCTGAGTTCTGTTTCTTGTGCTGTTGATCTCATCAGTTACCTTAGTTCCTTAATAGGTGTGGTAATCAATTCCAGGGTAAACAATTTTCCTCTTTACAAAAGTCTGAACTGACAAGAGTCACACCCCAACCCCTGGGAGCCTCTTTTAAGCCCAAGGTCCATCTAGTCCCAGGCCTTGGAACTGAGTAAGGCGAAGCCTCAGGGATGGATAACTTTTCTCTGGGAAAAGAGAGCTCCATATTTTGTTTCTCTTGTAAGATGGACATCTGCCCATACTGTAGGTGGAAAAAAAAAAAAAAAGTTAAGAGAACAAGTCTGGGAAGTAAAGGCTCAGGGAAAAATAAATTTCTTCCTTTCTCTAAGAAGGGTCCCCCTTGCATCTGCCAGTTGTAGTACCTGGAGTCAGATAAGGAACCTATAGGTTTTTCTGGACATATATTTTCCTGCTTTGTAGAGCATTGGCTGCATGATCTGATAAGAGCTGGACTAAATGAAGCCTACGATTTGTATATCCACAGCCACAAGTGTATTGGCTATTTCTCCTCCTCCTGCTTTCCTCTCCTTTTTGGTTCTGGAAGGTTCATTACTTACAGTTACTGCAGAATCAATCTGAGCTGGCCAAAATCAGTGATGGAATTTATAGCATAATAAATGCCCTGCTGCACAAATGCAGTTACACATGAAAAGCTTGAGGATGTTCTTTTGAGCGATCCCTTACATTTCAGGGTGTACTATTTTTTTTTTTTATCAATTTAACAGAATCATCTTAAGCATATTTTGAGAAGTATAATCCTGACAGCTACAAAGCAGATTTTCCTGGAGGCAGATATTGTTGCAGAAAAACAATATTATTGATAAAAATCTCAACATATTGGAACTTGGAATGGAAACTAAATGAATCTTTTTCATTCTTCCCACCAATCCATCAGAGCTCCATTTTCTTAACCTCACATTGCAGTCCACTTTATCTTTGAATTTTTATTTTTACAAGTGTTTTAATACATCTTGAGACACACTAATGAACTAAGAAGAACCAGCCTTACTAAAGTTGCCTTTGGGAGGCAGACAGAATGTGAAGAGCACTGAAAAGATAATGTACGATTGGGGTATCAATGATTTTTCCACTTTGAAACTCTGCAGGTTCTCAGATAACATTGGTAGATGGCCCATTTTTCTTACTAAATGCCCCTCTTATGGGTGAATCCTATTTTACAGCATCCTGATATAGAGAGTTGAACTTGAGCAGGAAAGACTGAAAAAAAAAAAATACCAGAAAGACAGATGGCAGGCCGTCCTCCCCAAAACTCAATTTCATATTATGCATGTGATTGCTAATAGGCAAGCACTAAAAAACAATTTTCCTTGACGGAGAAGAGCTGATAAATTGTCAACATAAAGTTAGACTGTGGTTGCTCCAGCGATCGAAAGCTCGTCTGTGAGTTTGGTCCCATCAAAGTCAGCTTCTTACAACCGTAACAAAATTTATGAATGCATATGTCTATAAAGTGACTGAAGATAACCCCTAATGCATGTTTGTTTATTGTGCGTCAGCTCTGTGTGGCTTTAGCACATGCAAAAAAACCTAAACACACAAGCCCATTTTCATCCAGTTTCCTTTTCTAGCCTCTGCATCTGATAATGAAAAAGTCAGGAGCCAACTGGGGATGTGATTTCCCCTTCTATCCTGAGAGCTGACTTAAACAAAAAGATCTCCTCTTAAATGGCTCTTGCATGGTTGGGAGTGTACTCCACTGGGTTACACTAGCTTTGTGGTGATAGAAATAGATGCATTTGAGAGCAATGGAGAGCATTGATTATTCAGAGAAGAAAAACATGTTTGAGAGAGAAAAATAAATAAAATCAAACAGATAAAAAGCAACTAAGCTAATGATCTGCAATGCAATGCACCAAAGTTTCACATTATCTTGGATAGGAAGATAAAGCCTATGCAGATGCTGCAAAAATAAAGAGATTTTTTTTTTTGCTTTTTACTTTTGAAAGTTTATTTTTTAAAAAAGTAATTAGGCATTCAATCAGGGAAGATTAAAATTCTATTTTCTGGGGAGAGGGAGAGAGAGAGGGTGAATATTTGCTCAAACTGAAAAATCCAATAGCTATGTACTGATTTTTTAAAAAAATCACTTAAAGTATGGAATATTTGCATGGCTATCACATGCAGATTTTATGTCATTGGTTGATGTTCACTTGAGAACAGTTGTTTAATTGCAGATGAAATGTAACTGATCTGACATGCAAAGATCTTATTGGAACAAAGGGATTGGGTACTCAGATGATAATGCTTATGAAGGTTGCTATAATTACTAGAAAAGCTGAATAGCTAGTAAGTGAATTGATCAAATATGTTTTTTTTTAATGAGAAAAATGTTATCTTCTTTAAAGCCAGGGGTTTTAGTAAATGGTATACATAAAGGAAACCTTAGGCTGATTAAAATGTAGGCTTTGCTTATATTGTGCCAGAAACCCAGACCATCCCCCAGAATTCAGATACCTAATGGTGTAGAGACCAAGTACTTGGGTGACTGAGATCTGGGTGAGTCGTCTTTTCTGATTCATTTTGCAATCTAAGATTTCAATGCATAAAGATTTTTTTAAGCTTTTTTTTTCTTGAGTTACTGTTTCTGGGAAAGTCATATTTCTCATTTCAGAGTGCCTATTTATACTAAGATTCAAAAAGGGCAGGGAAGTAAATCCCTGTCCTCATATAGGGACGAATGATGGGATGAAAAATAGATTGAGAAAATTTCCAAAGGAACTATCCAATGACTTAAATCCACATCCTTATTCTCTTATCCTATGGGCTTTGAACAATCTTCTTGGTGACCTTGTTGGAAAGTAGTGATCTCTTTCTTACAATGAAAGCAAGAAGTTTAGTTAGAATGAAACCATCTTAATCTTCATCCTTGTTATCCTGAACAATGATTAGCCTGTTGGGCTGATTTATACTAAATAGAGATTCCTACTCCCATCCCACATTTGCCAAGTCAGATCAGATGTTTTCACTCCAGATTCCCTTGAGGACCAGATTTCTTTCTGCTCAATGCAGTTGATGGCTTCTACTCTTTGCTGATAACCTTCTCTCTGTGTAGAGTTCCTTCCCTAATATCTGTGTAGGCTACGTCTATCCTTTAAGAGCTAGCTACCATCAGGCCCTCTTTGGGAATTTCTCCTCTCCCACCAGACAAATCACTCACAGATCTTCCTGGGCTTATGACAGAGTTACATCCTAATAAACCCATCGTAGGCTGAAAATATTTTAAGTAGAAAATGCATGTAATACATCTAACCTAAAGAACATCATAGCTTTGCCCAGCTTAACTTAAATATTCAGAACACTTAAATTAGCCTACAGTTGGGCCAAGTCATCTAACATTTTTAAAGAAAGTGTTGAATTTCTCATGTAATTGATTGGATACTGTACTGAACGTGAAAAACAGAATGGGAACAGGATGGTTTAAGTGTATCAATTGTTTAACCTCATGATCACATAGCTGTGGCTGCTCAGCATCAGAAAGACTACTGAATCATATATCACTCGCCCAGGAAAAAGATCAAAATTCAAAATGTGAAGTTTGGTTTCTATTGAACATGTTACTGCTTTCACACTGTCATAAAGTTGAAACTTTGTTAAGTCAGAACATTCCCAGTCAGGGACTGTTTATACTTCCATTGCCCTTGAACCCATCTCTGTTCTAGTACACACTGCATTGTCTCAGTCATCTTTTTGTGTGCCTGTGTAAGTCTAGACTCTGGATCAACGCCTTTGTTTTTATCCATCTTTGTCTTCCTAGTACCCAGCACAGTGTGTAATACACAAGAGGTACACAATCAGTATTGATTGCCTGATTGAATGAAATCAGTTCCTAAATACTTGGAACAAAAGATGATGCTGAAGAACCAAAAATTATAAATTATTCTTCATTATGGTAGGCTTTTCTTTTTTTCCCCCAGTTTATCATGGACTGAAAAAGCTTGTTTTTGAAAAAGTTTCTATTATGTAGATGGAAAGCTTTGGGGGAAAAACCACATTCTGTAACTCTAGTTGGAACAATTAAAATTAGTTATTTCATATCAGTCTGGAAGGAACTGAGGTAGATAAGCTCTAGGGTCAGCATATGCCTTGTTCAGCCTTCTTTAAAGGCATGGGGAGTAATAAAGCTTTCCATTTTATCTTCGGTGAAATAATACTGCTGAAATATCACCTCATTCTTGATGTCAGTGATGATTTCTTCTTACCTCCATGATGTCAAAAGGGAATTATTATTATTAGAATGACAGATTACTAATGATGCTGTAAAAAAAGGGGAAGAGCTGAAATCACTATAACCCAAACACCCAACGTATCCCTTCTTGTCTGAGCCTCACTGTTTTGGAACTTTGCATAGAGTCACTTGGCAGTATCGCAGCTGTGTAAAAATTATTCCAAGTAGGAAGTAAATCAGGAGCAGGTGCCTGTGAATTTTCACTAGCAGAGCACTACCCTTTTAAAGTTTTCAGTACTGGATGGCATGCTAAGAAGGTGCGATTTATGCATGCGGGAAGAAAAGATTCTTTGGGGGCCAAAATGTGTCACGGGCTCTCGTGGCACACCTCCACCGATGCTGTCCCCACTGGGAGAACCTCCATGGGGCGGGGGGGAGTTTGGGCAAGGGGCTTTTCCAGGCTTCGGATTCTGTTTCTTTCTCTGGCATGGTGACAGGATGGTCTGTTGGTTCTAGGCTTCACTCCCTCTTCATCTGCTGCCCCAACTGACTGGCTTGCGGTCCACCCATGCTGACTTCTGGGTTCTAATTCACTGCAGTTGACCTACAGGGCTGAGGGCTTGAGAACATGAAGGCACTAGGAACCATAACTTCTGTGTCTTAGAGAGCAAATCCACACAACTTAACCTTCTTCCCCTGTGCCAAGGTGCTTGGAATTTAGCTACTATGGGTCCTCAGGCAAAATATCACTCTCCAGGTCTTTGCAGTGGGCAGAGAAAAAAGATATGCTTCAGAGAGAAGATAGCTGTTTATAACAAAATAAGAATTCTAGAATAAGAATGTTTTACATTTCCATGATACCTTTCTTTGACAAGTTTGACAATTATGCTGTGGTTAACTCCAGACATCATTGCAGAACATTTACCCAGGACTCAAAGGCCCCTAGGGCTATTTCAGGCAGGTTAAAAGATGCATTTCTCTTCAACTGGAAACTTATAACAATTTTAGACAACAAGAAACCAACTTGAAAAAAAATAAAGGGGACGAGAGATAAATTTAGTAAGAACATGATATTGTGTGTTACTTGGCATTAAAAGAGAGGTGAGTACCTTAAAGTGAGTAAGGAAAAGAAATTTGTCACTGTTCATGGAATAAGGCAAGAGAGTATAATTCTCAACTCACCATTTTATTTTTGCCCTCAATTTAGGACCTAGAGTGATTTCTCAGAGTGTAGTCTAGCTTCAGTCTATCCATAGGACAAGGTACAAAGTTGATTGAGCCCTTCCTAAGGATTACACAATCCTCCTCAGACTTCTTCTCCTGTGCCACAGTGATTTGGCTAAACCTTTGGTGGAATGTTTCTCAAAGTGGCACTGGCAGCGAGGCAACATGGCAGCTTTTGGTAACTCTGTGTGGGCTCTGATGGAACTTCCCCTTAGGCATTAACCTTTTCCTTTCCAAGAATCAGGGGCTGCTCCTATTAGGCAGATCTGCTATTCCGTTCCACCCAGAATATCCCCAAAGGGCTTTTACTCTGATGTAGTAGAGTATGCACCTTAGAGAGAATGTAATTACACTGAAGGCAGGTCCTATTGTTATTTTGTTTCTAGCAAGGAAACAGAAGCCCAGAATAATCAGGCTGCCTGTCCAATGTTGCATAACAAGTAAGCAGCAACCTGCTGGCAGTAGGGATGAAATTTTCTGACTCCCCCTAACCAGGTGTGCCCCTATTAAGCCAGTCTGTTTTCATGACTTCTATAAGGAGTCATGAGTTTGAAGGACATTTGACAAGGGGCTGTTGAGAACTGTTAAATGTATTCAGAACCACCAAGTAATAATCAAGTGACTCTTGATTGTACTTCCAGAATTCTAGACACTAGAATTGGGTATAAGTGGGGTACAAGTTAAATACATGTTGATTTTTAAAAAACTGAATAGAGTAGTGCGAAAAATGTCATAGAATATGTCAACCATTAGGAAAGGCTTTTTAAAAGGAAATGGAAGAAAACTTCAACTTATCTTAGCGACAGGGCCTGGAAAGTAAAAAAAATTACACAATTCTGTTGGCTGAATATTCTCATCTCTATATCCCCTTTAAAGGAACTAGAATACTGACCCAAGGAAGGAATATGCCTTAGAGCAAGTGATGCCCAATATTTATAAATTCATTCATTTTTAAAAACAAATGTTTATTAAGTTTCTACTATGTGAATGAAACTGTTCTAGGAGCTTCAGCTTACACTGTGGTAGGGGAGACAGATAACAGACAAATTTATGAAACTGTGTTAGGCTGTATTAAGTGCTATGAAGAACAGTAGGCAGCAGGATAAGGCAGATGATGGGGTACAGAGGGTATGCTTGAGCTATTTGATAGCAGGTGGAGTGGGAAATGACATTTGAGCAGAAATCTGCCTGAAATGCAGGTGTGACCCATATGTCTATCAGAGGACAATATATACTTCAGGGAGAATAAAAAGCCCCAGTGAAGGGGAGGTGTAAATACTGCTACCAGTCAAATGGTAACTTATATAGATTGCTTCTGTAGACCATGGCCAACAATGAGCTGAAAATGATGTTTCCACCCTGTCAACTTAGAAATATCCACTGCCTACTGATAGTTCAGATTACACACACACACACAAACACACACACACACACACACACACACACACACACACCATACCTGTCCCCCCACCTCCCACCGCCCCTGACACACAATCAAGGCAGCAGCCCAAAGTCTCTCTCTTGAATAGTACTACCGAAGGTTGAGAACTGATATAGAGATGATTCTTAGAGAGATGGGAAAAAGAGATTCGTTCCTTGTCCCCTCGGAAGTCACTACTTGAGAAGACAGGAACTTCAGGATCCTGGCTCTTTTCCTGTACTTGGAATGAATCAATAGAATCTTCCCTGGAATGTTGTATAGTACCCCTGAGATAAAGCTGGCTTCAAGCCACAGTAGTGCTCTGCCTTCCTCAGAGGGTTTAGCTTATGTTTATTTAGATGCCTTAACCAAAATGTGGAGCCTTGTGAGCTTACAGGAGCCTAAAAGCTCCATTTATTTCAGAGATGAACAACATCAAATTGGCCCTGCCCCTACTCCATTTCTTGCATTAAAGGGCTATATTAGTCTTGCCATGACGCTAAATCAATTCCAAAGAAAACCATTCGGTATGTGTTTCTTTTGTTAAAGGGACAGATGACGTATTTCAGTTATATTTTGTATCTTATAATCAAATCAATATTCAGGACACTTAAGCAGGGAGAAATTTCCCAGAAATAAATGCATTTTCTATACTCAGAAGAAATCATTTATTATCCTAGAGCTCACATAACTTCCAGGAGACAATCTGAAATATTATTGATGAATCACTACCTTTCATAGTTACAGGTACATGTACAGAGATGTAGGAGTTAAGGTTTTAGACTGTCTAGCTCAATCTTTATAAAATTCACAGTAGGAGTTCCATAAACATGGAACTTCACATATGGACAGGTATTGTGTGCTCGCCATGGACCAGGCATTGTGTATCAGCACAACCCACTTTATATCACAGTAGCCTCACAAAGAAGGTTTTATTGGTACTCGTGCTTTACAGAAGAGGAAATAGATACTTAAAGTAGTTAAACAATACACTTAAATTCATAGAGTCAGGAATTGCAAGTCTAAGTCCTCAGTCGTTTGATGTCACAGCCTCTGAGCTCAATCATTCTTCAGTAGGACAGTTTTGAGGTAATGAGGGTCAAACAAAGTCACATACTTGGAAGTCCTTGAAATCTGTAAAGAGTTAGGTAACTGCTGCTTTGGACCACTGGATCAAGAGATTACTTTAGGGAAACAGAAATTCTGGACCCTGCAGCTGTGGCAAGGCTCAACCCATCAAAGAGTGCTGGGCCTGAAAGAGCTGCGAACTGTGCTTATGTTTACTTTTTAGTTCTTAAAGTCTGTCTTTTCTTCGTTTAAAAGATCTTTTTAATTGGCTGAAGTCTCATAATGATATTTTAAAATCCTTAGATTGAGAAGATATCTACGAAGACATTCTAATCTTGGACAGGCATTCATTAGGTTAATGACCTTATATACCGAAAGTTTTCATTTTTGCATCATTAATGTCCTTTTCAAAGTGATCATCGTTTTCCTTCTTCTTAGCTAGCAAAGACTCAGAAAACCACTGAAAAGATCTAGAATTAGTCAAAGATAGGATGTTCCTGCTTGTCCTACCTGCTTTCTAAAAGCTGTATAATGGAAAATGAAGTACCTATAAGTTGGCAACATACCTGGGCTCCAGTTACTAACATACTTAAGAGTTTATAGACACTTAACAGAATGCTAGTGATTATGCCTCTGGTTGGTAAAATAGCTAGCTGATTAGAAATGACATATCCCAAACTAGAACTATTGTCATGGCTTGGTAATGGGAAATAAATTCTTTAAGATCAGAAATAATGTCAGTTATATTTGAAATGACACTGGAAAGCACAAGATAATGGACAATTGTCAGAGGTGAGTAGGGACTAAAACAAGATAATAGGATTTTAAGAATTTGATTTTATTGGTTCTCTCCTCTATTTGCATTTTTCATCAGGATAATCTCTGCCTATAAGTTCTACCCTGAAAAATTTTTTTCTCCTTCAATTTATTCTGGGTGTCTGAGTTGATTGAAAGGCAATAAATGCGTAGTCTTAGAAAGCCTGAATGGGTTGACAGAATTTTGGTCTCTCTGAAAATTCATCTATTGATTTGACAAGACAGTTACATTTTGTGAAGCTTGGAATACCGTCGTCATCATTTCAAGACAACACGAAGCTGAAGCAAAGGCTTCAGGAGAAGCACTGATATGTCCAGATACCCGGAGTATTTTTGAATCTCACACTGGAAGGAACATCCAGATGGCATCTAATCTGTCCACTCTTGTCTAGGAGAAGAGCCTCCTAAGGGTGTGTGCTCTCAGAAATCTCCAGAGAAGGACTCCCACACCACTGTCCACTACATTAGTGCTGAGCATGCCTCCAAACTGAAATTCTGCTACAATGAAAACTTGCTGCATACAGTTACCCTCTAGGGCAAAGAAAGAACTGGCCTTCTTCTAACAATGCTTAACCAATTTTTAGCACTCTTTTGCTTGTTCATTTTTCTTTTTGCTTAGCTAAGCCTGTGTTATCTCATTTGATTGGTAGGAAAATGCTTTGGGTTACATACTGTTAATAGTTTTATCTTACAGGTGAGAAAACTGAGGCACAGGGAGCTTAAGTAAAAACTGAAAATGCTATTTTAGCACAGAGGAGAAGGGATAAGTGCGTTGGGTGAGATACAAAAAGAAGCGATATTTGAATGGTGCCATATTTGCTGAGTAAGAGTGGTATAGCTAGAAATGTGGCAGAAAGGTATTTTAAAGAAAAAAAAATAGCATGGCCAAAAGCATAGCAGTGTGAGCATGGAAATGTATTTTAGGAAAGATGATTGCACGGATTTTATGAGAACATCAGTTTTAAGAGTTCCAGGAAAGAATGATGGAGATGGTAGTAGGCGAGGACCAGATTCTTAAATATGCTGGTACTATGAACCATAAAGACTTAGGACCACGGAGTTCCCGTCGTGGCGCAGTGGTTAACGAATCTGACTAGGAACCATGAGGTTGTGGGTTCGGTCCCTGCCCTTGCTCAGTGGGTTAACGACCCGGCGTTGCCGTGAGCTGTGGTGTAGGTTGCAGACGCGGCTCGGATCCCGCGTTGCTGTGGCTCTGGCGTAGGCCGGTGGCTACAGCTCCGATTCAACCCCTGGCCTGGGAACCTCCATATGCCGCGGGAGCGGCCCAAGAAATAGCAACAACAACAACAACAAAAGACAAAAGACAAAAAAAAAAAAGACTTAGGACCAGAGAAGTATATGATCACCGAGACTTTGGGAAGATAGTCCATAGAGCAGAGTGCAGGATAGAATGGAGAAATAAAATTTTCTAGGAGGTAATTTGGGAATTTTTTACAACAGACCCCAAAAAAGGCACTAAACTGGAGAAATGGAAATAGAAAACAGGTAGATCCAGCCACTGTTGGCAGCACATTAAAGTGGCACGTGATCAAGTGGGAGGGGTTGATATCCTAGTATTACAGACTTGGTTTAATAAAAAGTAAACCAAGAATGAAAATTCCAGATGATTGAAACAGTAATAATAGTTCTCTTCCAGTTTGATGTCATCTTAAGTCTTGTCTATAGACACATTCAATCAAGGGTACGTTTGCACGTGAAAAGCCTTCAGCTTTAAAATTTACCTAGCTGTGATTCTGACTTTGGAAATCCTAGTGATGCAACTCTGTTAAGTGAACAGGAAAAAAAGGAGGACCATGTGGCACAGAAAATAATTCTCAACTGCAGATATAATCTTTTAATAGTAGGAATTAGTTTTATAAAAAATATTTTCCGAGAAATGCTTTTTCATAAGATTATCTCTATGTGCATGTGGGGATCAAAAATATAAATCGTCGTCTTGTACTTTTGTAATCTAGGGCTTGATGTCTTTTGCCACAGGACTTCAGGATGTATTATTAACACTAAATGGACAAAAGGGAGGAAGAAATGAGGAAAAAGGAAAGGGCTATTGTGACATCGGTGAAATATATTCTGGAAGATGCATTAACTTGATTTCTTAATAAGTACCAAAGATGTCATCATATTCAATAGGGTTTTGTAATCTGAAATCACTGGATACACTTCAGGGATTCAAGAACTTCCTGATGCAGAATACATTTGCCTGGGGAGAGGCTCTACAGATGTCATCAAATCCTTAAAGGGACCCATGACACCCCAAATCAAACAAATCACTATTAATTTTATGAAGTGCCTGACTCCACAGAACAGATACAACCATGAACTTGAAAAAATGAATTAGAGAAGTTCCTAATTTAAAAGATGTCTGTGTTTGTGCTTAGAGAAAATAAAAGAATTTCCATTAGCTAATTAGCACCTTCTAATTTTTTGCTTCTCTTACCTCATATCATATTTAGACATTTAGACAGAAATTCTTTCCTTCCTTCCTTCCCTCTTTCCCTCCCTTCCTTTCTTTCCTCTTTTCTTCCTTCTACCCTCCCTCCCTCTCTCCCTCTTCTCCTTCCTTTCTTTCTTTTTTTAGGGAAGTACCAGAGGCATATGGAAGTTTCCAGGCTAGGGGATGAATTGGAGCTGCAGCTGCCAGCCAACGCCACAGCCACAGCAGCACATGAGCCATATCTGCGACCTCTACCACAGCTCATGGCAGCACTGGATCCTTAACCCACTGAATGAAGCCAGGGATTGAATCTGAAACATCATGGATACTAGTCAGCTTTGTTACTGCTGAGCCACAATGGGAATTCCCTAGATAGAAGTTCTTAAAGCTGAATTATATCAGCAGTCTGAATGAACTAGTGAACTACAATGTGTTTTCTCTATTATTATTTATACTTTGGCTCTTTATATCTAAGGAAGTTGGATAGATTTCAGAAACCATTTAGTTCAACACTTAGCTACAGGCAAATCCACAGCCCAATCCTCCCAGAGGGAGGACTGTTTATTTTTAAGAATCTGGAGTTCCCCATCCTTTCCTAGTGATCTGTGTCAGAGAAGAAACTCCTGGGACTTGAGGATTTTCAAGGAGACAGTCTCTGCACTGTATAAACACAACAGAGCTTCTCCCTCTGTGGGTGTTGTCTAGTCCAGGAGGCTCCAGCCTGCCATGGAAGGTAGGATGTCACCATGTGTGTGGATAAATGCTCTAGAAATGATGGTGAGGCTAGTGGGCATTTAAGAATAGAGAATAAACAACAAGGACCTACTGTATGGCACAGGGAACTGTATTCACCATCCTGTAATAAACCATAATGGAAAAGAATATGAAAAAAAAAATAAAACCGAACACTCTGCTGTACAGCAGATGATAACACTGTAAATCAACTATACTTCAATAAAATAGATTTTAAAAAAGAAAAGATAAGAAAATGGACAGTCTCATCCCAAAGGAAACTATCCTCCAAAGATGGGAGCTTGAGGAGGTGACCCTAAGGAGTCTGTCCTCTAATTTCCCTGATGACATTTCTCCTTTTGGCCCCAGGGCTATACCTCAGAGGTCCCCAGGCACAGACCTGATCAGGAAGGCAGAATACTGATGCAGTGTAGTTGAAAGCCTTTCATGAGAGGCTAAGATACATGGCCAGCAATGAACCCTCAACAACAAGGAAGGCCCTGAGGCATCAGAAGTGGCTGGTCCAGATCACATGCCACTGTGGATTTCAAAGCAAATGGGGACAGAGACAAGGAATATTAGCTCACAGCTGGGAAACATCACTGGAGGAGAGAGGGCAACTTTCCTGAGGCCTGGGGTGTGGGAGCAACAGAAATTTATATCCTATGCTCTATCTGAATTAGCAGATCTGGATTGGCATGTTTTTGGCTAGAACTCTAGGTCATGGGTACCTGAGTGGGCATGATAGGTCCTGGAAAGGAAGGTAAATCTCTGTAAATCTGCACAAACTAGTGCTGTGGAATAGGCGGAACCACCAGGGAAGATTTTAATCAGGCAAGGGGTTTTTCTTTTAAAAATTTAGATTAATTTTTCCTATGTTGAGGTCCAAGTTGGTACTGCACTCTTCTTTGGACTTACTCCATTAAGCAGTGAAGCAGAGCAGTTAACAGGGCAGGCTCTGGGTAGATTCTGGATTCTCAGTGGCTACTCATAAGCTATGTGAATGAACACAAGTGAAGCACTGAACCTTTGAAATCCTGTTTCACCACTTGCAAAATGGGCATGATTGTAAACCAGAAAGCTTGAATGATGCCTGGCACAGAGGAAGTTTTTACATAAGGCTGTGAGAACTGGGTAAAATGAGCATAAGGTGGCACAGTGTCTGCCAAAGTTCAATAAGTGGTACTTTTGCTACTATTATTACTGTCAGTGACAACAATGATGGCACTAAAAAGTGACAGAGAAAGGACAGCCCATGTGTCAGGATCCCAGGAAAAATGGGGAGAAACACAGTGACCTACACTAAGCAAGGCTTAACATCTTGAATCTTTAAGGGAAAAGAAGCACACAATGACAATAAATTAGGGCGAATATTGGGAGTATGGAGAAATGATCATCACTGTTTCTTTTTATTTGTGTTTATTGTGTGGTGGGGTGGTGATTACCAGCTTTATTTGAATGTTTTATAAGCTGTTGGATTTATTTACTGAGAATGAACAGATAAATAGGGGTGCTATTCAGCTGTGTCATGTCATGGCTTCTCATCAGCTCTTCCACTAACTTCCAGACAAGGTTAATTAACGAGGGAAGCTCGCTGTGGAGGAGGAGGGGTGAGCTGGAGTTGTTGGACGATTCATCTTGCTGGGGGTACTGTGGCTGAATGAACTCTTACGCGAGCAGTTCTGGGGAGAGGAGTAAGCACTGGATGGAGACTTTCAGGATGTCTTGAGAAAGATTTACTGTCAGAGGAGTAAGATCATTTTAACATTATATATAATTTGATAGAAATCAGAACAGCTTCTAAATCTTTTCTAATCATGGATGTCCGCTTTTTTTTCCTCTTTTTTGGGGGGGAGGGTGCACCTACAGCATATGGAAGTTCCCAGGCTAGGGGTCCATTCAGAGTTACAGCTGCCAGCCTACACCACAGCCACAGCAACGCAGGATCTGAGCCATGTATGTGACCTACAACACAGCTCACGGCAACGTCGGATCCTTAACCCACTGAGAGAGGCCAGGGATTGAACCAGCATCCTCAGGGATACTAGTTGGGTTCCTTATTGCTGAACCATGATGGGAATGCCTCAAGGCTATACTTTTTAATATTTTGTTTTCCTTTTTAGAGCAAGGGGTCTTTAATCCTAAGCCTGAGAAGCTCCCAAAACACTTCTTCTGTATGTGTCTGGAGGTCCCTTTTCACTCACTTCTCATAGGTAACATGCCATCTCCTCAGGGAGACCTGGGACCCTAGCTAAGGTGGTCCCCACCAGCCACTCCCTCATATTACCTTGCCTCATTCTCTGCCTAATCATGCAGCCTAGTGGTTAAGTGCATGGGAAGTGGAGCCAGACTCCTAGGGTTCAAACCCCAGCTCTGTCTCTTCAGTGTGTGACCTTAGGTATGCTGATTAACTTCTGGAACCTTAGTTTCTTCATCTGTAAAATGGAAGCAATGAACATACTTTCCTACTGGATTGCTGTGAGGATTCATACACAGAAGCTGTCCCACGCTCAGCCCACTATAGGGTGCACAAATGTTAGCTATTGTTTTAGTCTTCATGGCTCTCCAAAATCACTTTCTTTCTTTATTTGCTTATTGTTGTCTGTTTCCCCCATTAGGTAGCAGTCAGCAGGAACTGTCTGCTGTTCAGTGCTCAGTTTAAGATCTCGAATAGGCTCCATATTAGGAACTTAATAAATATTTGCTGAACTAATGAATGAATGGTCTATTAATATTTAAGAAATTACCTTGTCCAATTTCAGGTCATGTAGAAAACACAGGTGGACTGAGCTGCCCGGATGACAAACAGAACCCAAGCTACTTGGTCTCTTGCCTAGACTATTTCTCCATATTATTATTATTCCTATGATTTTTTTTTTACCACACCCCCCACTTTTGGGCCTAGCTAAAATTTTTCAGAGCTTTACAATCTCTAGTTTGTTGTATGAACACAGTAATACTTTTTGTTGGGTTTCAAAAAATTATCTAATGATATGAAATTATACTAGATACTGCATTTTCAAAATATCTATCACTTCTTCCACCCTTCTTCCCTTCTGGGATATGCCTGCTACAAACCAGTAGAAACCAGGAATGGTGAAGAACCAATGGGGACAGACAGGAAAGTTGGAATGCCACGAAAGCATCTTTCTACCAAAATGACAATGATCACTACTGCCCCTATAGTTTGCTTGTAGAATTCCAAACTGGCTAAGACTACACAGTTAACAACTAATAAATGTACAGTGTTTAGCAAGGCAGGAAAATACAAAATGGTCCTAAGGATTCTGTTCTCTGTCTACCGACATACCCCTTTGTAACAGGCCAAGAAACCCCTCTGTAGGTGCAGCTAATGCACACAGGCACTGTCCAGGTGTCTCTCCTTTGCTTTGAAACCCCAGTGTGGCTTTCAGGGTGTAGCTCAGTTAAAGTCCTTCTGAGAAGGACCTGCTTTCCCACCTCCTTCCTTTTTTACAGAAGAATTAATATCAAGGCAAATGCCTGATTCTGACTTTTCTGCAGCTGCCAGTCTCCTGATGACTTATGTAAGGTTTTCAAGGCCTGACAAGAATGACCGTTACCATCCCTGACAAGGCTGTGGTCTCATTCTGCAAGAGCTAGGCTACTGGAAGCTCTAGACTCTCCAGTGGGGAAGGGTCATGCCGGCCGCAGCCACAGTGCATCCCATTTCTGCTTGCCCTCCTCATATAATAAACATTGTTGGACAGATTGGTTAGTGTGTTGCAAATTGATAACATTCAGGTTGCCAAAGGCATTTCATAAATTTTACTGGTCTTAATTTATGTTGCTATAGTAACAGAAACATTGGAATTCCCCAAGATTAGAAAGCTTTTACATCTTTAACCTTAGAATGATAATAACGTAGATGATGACTCTGGACCTGGTCTTTGCTGTTGGGTGGAACACATCCTCTATATGTGGAGTGTTCTGTGGATGCTAAGATATGGCTGACTGTTCAATCATTGTAATTTCAAAATTAGGATTTCTGACATCCAACCTGATTTTCTTATCTATATGTGTGAATCTTGGTGGCCAAGATGTTACTAAAATGGACAGCCTTTCTCTCAAGAGAAAGGAGGGACTGGAAGAGGGAAGTGGGAGAAGTAGAATTCTTATAAGTAATAGTTCTAGAAGACTCATCTTAAGGACGGATGTGAATCTGGCTCACCTTCTCCATCAAAGTGAATTTCTAGCATGTGCTGAAGCACTTGATGCATTATTAACACATGTTTTAAGAAAAGACACTCTGTTGAGGCATTTAGTGCACCAGCTCTGTCTGAAGTGAGAAAGAGAGGGATAATGAATCCCCTGCCTTGAGACAGGAAGGTAACTAAGAACCCTGTGGGCTGCGTGAGATCACATGTCTTGATTATACGGACCCAGAGCAGCTGGGAAACTCAATGCAAATGACCTAGGATTGACCTGAGACAGAAGTCTTTCCCCTGCTGGAGCCCGGCTTACCTTATATCCTGATGATTTGATGTGCACGCCGCGTTTGGTCAGAGTAGATTTCATTCGGATGAAAAAGGAACGCTCAAGGGTGTTGTCAGTGGTTAGCAGACTGGGGCTGGTTGATTCCACTGAAGAATACAAAAATACATACACATGATTTAGATCTCCACACAGCCCCTCTCAGCTACTGCTCAGGTGCAACCCTTGAGTTCACTAAAAATAAATGACTGATGGGTGCCAAGAGCGTAGTAATCAATTTACCTCATTTAGAAAATGTTTACTTTGCAGAAAAGAAAAAAAATTAATGTATCTGGAGAAACTCCATCCCAGTTTCTAGCAAGAGCTTTTCAGGCCTTTTCAGTTCCAGCAGCTCCCCAGTGGGGTTTGAGAGTAGCTAAGTAACTGTTGCCCATCTTGAGCCTTGGCTGGCGTACATGGAGAGAACAGTCACAAAAAAGAAGGACCCTGGAGATTTATGGGATCAACCAAGACTCAGGCAGAGGTGCTTCTGATGACACGATGACTTGTTTTTGTTCTCTCTGCAAATGCCTTCTTGGATAATTTGCTTACTGGGGAGTTCTGAGAACCATGGAACCATCAAGGTTGGGTACTCACACCCTGGCCTGTTTTCTTGTCCTCCTGAGTTAGTTCCCTTCATGCTGGGGAATAAGAGACATGAAGTCTTCTCAATGGACTTGAGATAGAGGGCTGAGAATGGGATATACAGACAGGAACAAAAACTGCTTTACTTCTTTGCTTCAGATACGAGAAATCCTTGTTTGTTCTCTGAAGCAAGGGAGTATTTAGACTAAGCAGAATGTGTTTTTACTTAGGAAACTTAAAATGGTAGTTTGCAGTCATACCGATCTAAAATCACCTTTATGCAAATGGGCCAGAATACAATGTATATCTCTTTTCTTTAAAAATAAGCTTCTAAGATGTTTTATAAATTTAAGTATTTTCCCCAAAAGACAGTAATTTGGGGGCTTTAAAGCCTAATAATACTCTCATTTTACTCTTTTAAAAGAGTACTTCAAAGTTTTTCTTATTCTCAAGTTCAAAAAATATATATGTCCAACAATAAAATAGAATTTCTTTCGAGCAGTTTCTACATGAACACTGATTTCCTCTGGGGTGAAGGTAAAGAAATATGTTAATAAAGAGATTTAAGAATTAAGTAGGTGTGAAAATAGCTATTAAAACCCCAAAATAGGCAACACAAGCTTTTAAATCTTAAATTATGAAATGTATTCCATATTTTTTAAGGGAAAGAAACATCTATTTTTTTATATTAAACTTGATTCTCAGATGAAAGAAGAATGAGAGCTGCTATAATAACAGAAGCCTTGCTCTTTGTGGTCTGGGCTTTTCTTGTATCATTCTTGTCTTAATATGACTATATTTTCCTCTATTTATGGCACTTCTATTCTGGGGTGATGGAACCACTGACAAGTGTCCCTTCTTATGTGTCTCTTAAGATTTTCTTTTTTTTTTTTTTGTTATAGAGAGCACGGATCTGATGTCATTTTAAATGTACAGCTTTTTATCACTCGAGGGAAAAGCAGAGCCATGTTATATTTAGTACTTTCATTTCTTCTGATTAAATATGAATTACTATGAAATTTTTCTCATCATCTAACACGCCATAATACGCCAACAGCTTTTTAATACACTATATAAGCACAAACTTCTGCTCTAAGAGTTTAATTTGCCCCTCTAATCCAATCACATCAACCTTATTTCTCTTATCAGAGATTCCCATTTTGAATTAAATGAGCTCATTAGTTTTAATCAAAAGCAGAGAGATCAAAACTTAAACGTAAATGCTTTAGATCAGAACTGTCAGTCAGCCGTGCAGTTCTATTTTACTAAAACACAAGATCAGAGACCCTTAGAACCAATTTTTTCTCGTAAGGGATGCCGAGAGCTTGAAGATGCTATATCCCTTTTTTTTTTTCCCCTTCCTCCCAAGGACAGATTATACATTTAAGGTTAGACTTAATTTATAGCAGTTTTTCATCCTGGTGGAAATGGAAAAGTATGCCAATCTACTAGTGGCCCTTTCACATTTATTGGCCCTGGTCCTCAGAGACTTGAACTAATGTGAAGCCATCAGTATCCACACCACAAACTCAGCCTTAACAATTCAGCTCTGTTCGGCAAGATTGTGTTTGCAACAGCAGAGGGAAAATGTGACTTCCCAGAAAAGTGAACTGTGTTTTAGGGCTGGGGTCCAGGATACCCTGACTCAGTAAGGAAGGAAGGAACCATGTAACCCTGGAAAGGTGGGTAATGCAGACATCGTTAGAAATTATTATTGTTTTCAGTATGTGGAACTGCACAGGTAAACACTTAGCATGCACTTTGGAGACCCTGGTGTGGGAGACCTAAGCTTTGTGTGTGCTGTGTCCTCCTCTGGCTGGGCAGTGAATGGGACCTCTCCCTCCACCACCCACTGTGTTAAATTTCCGGCACATACAGGGATGGCAGTGAGTAAACCCAGCACAACTAATGTGAGAGGAATGCTGAGGTCAGATTTTACCCCATTGAAGTTCAGATTGGAAATCTAAACCAGTCTTCAAGCTTTATTTTCAAGAGCGTGAGGGTGGGTGGAGGTGGTCAGGGAGAAGGAGAGAGGGCAACTTAGAAGAGTTGGGTTTCTGATGAAGATGTCTGCTTTCATTCCACATGGCTTGTTAGTGCTGAGGACGGGGGCAGAAGTAACCTGCCGTGCCGGCCCTTTCAAAGGGACCCTTAACAAACTCATCCCCGTGTGTGTGTGCCTTGTCCATGTTTCCTCAAGGGCTAGCGAGTATGCTCAGGTTATCCCAGCTCTGAAAGAGGTGTCGCTCGTGTAAAGAGACGTATCATTTGCATGTGACAGACAAGAGCAGCAGCTTCAGAAGAGAAGCTTTCTAAGTGTCTCAGGTGAGAAGCATGGATTGTGTGAAGGCTCTATTCGGAGAGAGCCAAGGGAGCATGGCCTGGGTGACGTGCGACATGACTGTAGCACTGAATAGAGAAGGAAGTTGTCTGTGTGTGTGTGTGTGTGTGTGTGTGTGTATTCTGGGCAGATGTGAAGAGAGAACAAAGTGAGAAAACTATCCTTAAGACTAATGCTCTAGGAGTTCCCGTCATGGCTCAGTGGAGACGAATCTGACTAGCATCCATGAGGATGCAGGTTTGATCCTTGGCCTCAGTCGGTGGGTTAAGGATAGGGCATTTTTGTGAGCTGTGGTGTAGGTCACAGATGAGGCTTGGATCCGGTGGTGTTGTGGCTGTGACGTAGGCAGGCAGCTACAGCTCCGATTTGATCCCTAGCCTGGGAACCTCCGTATGCCTTGGGTGTGGCCCTAAATAAATAAATAAATTAAAGACGGATGCTCTATAAAGACTGCAAAGCCAGTCTACATCCAAGAAGCATTTTAGGGGGCTTTCTAGATATCACACTTTTCTGTCAACTTTTTGAGGCAGGCTTTGATTGCTGCATGATTGGATAAGGAATTTGGGATCCAGAGAAGTTATATCTGCTGCCTGAGACACAGGAGAAATGGGCGGGTCAGACTGGATTAAGTGGTCAAAGCTGAGATATGGTTAGTTTTGAGCTATGAATTATAAACGAGAAACTGAAAGGGGGAAAAAAAAAAACAAGACCCGCACAACTGAAAGCCAGATAAAGAAATAGACTCTCCTTTGCTGTGTCTCAAGGGCCTTAAGTTTTAAATAAATCTAAATGATCTCAGCTCTTGAAATGTCAGTTTTTGCATATTTTGTAAAATTTCCAGAACAATTTATAGCAAAAGTTGTAATAATTTTTATGTTGGCAAATGCCAGCATAATGTGAAAGCATATCTGTGTTGTTCTGCATCTGTTTATGATTCCCTAACCGGTACTGTGGCTAGTGCTTCCTTATAATTATGAAGGGGCAGCGGTGGGGAAGGTAGGGGAGGAGGAGGTGGCTGCAAACCTTCTAGTTTTCACTGGCCAATCCGAGGGCCAGGTGTATTCTGAGCACTTTCTGGACCCTCTGCAGGGTCTGTGCAAGTGGACGAGGCCAAAGCATAAAGAGGGCCTTTCCTGGAGTTCCTGTTGTGGGGCAGGGGAATTGAATCCATCTAGTATTCATGAGGACATGGTTTTCAATTCCTGGCCTCACTCAGTGGGTTAAGGATCCAGCACTGCCGTGAGCTGTGGTATAGGTCGCAGATGTGGCTTGGATCCCGAATTGCTGTGGCTCTGATTTGACCCCTAGCCTGGGAACTTCCATATGCCATGGGTGAGGCCCTAAAAAGACAAAAAAAAAAAAAAAAAAGAGGGCCTTTCTTTATAGCACACTCCAAATGTTTGCAGTGCCATCCTAGGGTCAGAGCTCAACTATCATCCAATCCTGACCTGACCGGAGTGGGAGAGAAAAGGAAATTTCAGTTTTAAGGAAACTCTCTTACTCCTCAGTGTGAACAAAGTGTTTTTTCCTTTTAAAGGAGAAGTGGAGTCGGGCTAAGTTGTCAAGCCCAACTTATGTTAATGTACCTTCCCCATTTCACTGCCTAAATGCATCTTGCCTTTTGCAGACGTTCTGTGCAGAGTGCCAATAACCAAAGGACTTTCATAACGCAAGGGAAGAGATGTTGGTTCAGTTTGCAATTACCTTAATAAAGCCACACTGTTTCATTGAGGTGTGCTGTTAGCTTTGTTAAGATACTGATGTATTCCAGGACTTGAATGTGAGTAGTTGTCAAATATGTGACAAGTTGTATCTTTCCTTACAAAAGTTTTCCTGCACTTCCTCAGCTGCTTGGAAGTTAGGTTTGATCATGTGTCCGTATGTGGCCAACAGAGTGTGAGCAAAAGTCATGGCATCATTCCCAGGTGGAATGTTCAAGAATGTTCAAGAATTCAGGTGGAATGTCCTCTTTCTCTGCTGTGATGAATATCAGCATTTCAGATGGTGGCTGTCATTTTAGATCAGCCTAGGTCTTGGAATGAAAATGTGCGTCTTCACAGAAATAAATCTTTGTTGTAATTTGGGGATTGTTTTTTAATTGGAGCCCATAGTGACTGAGAAAAACAAAATCTTTATTCTTATATAAATATATGCTGTCCATGTTTCCCAGATCGTCAGTGGCAGAGCACACAGACATGAACTGTTTGTCTGATTCCAAAGTTTATAATATGTCCAACATACTGTTCTAACATTTAATTATATCCTTATTTTTAGCTCTTAAGCTAGGGCAGCAGGGTGGAGACAGATTAATTTGGATTCCCTGTAGCACATAGCCTGGTTCCTTGTGCCCATAGTAAAAATTTATATATATATATATATGCATTTTATGTATATATACACATATTATTTATATATATTTAGTATATCCAATAATGAATATTCATTAAACATTGATTTTAATGTAATAAGCTCTTTCCAACAGTTTTAGGCCAGTGGTAAAAATACATCTTTTCTCATGGCAGTTGTCTCAGTGGGTTTTATGTTTGTTCAGGGTGAAAACTGGTAACTTTAAAATGCCACAGGAGTTCCCATCATGGCTCAGTGGTTAATGAGGACGAGGGTTTGATCCCTGGCCTTGCTCAGTGGGTTGGGGATCTGGCGTTGTCATGTGAACTGTGGTGTAGGTCACAGATATGGCTCAGATCACACATTGCTGTGGCTGTGGTGTAGGCCAGTGGCTACAGCTCTGATTTGACCCCTAGCCTGGGAATCTCCGTATCCTGTGAGTGTGGCCCTAAAAAGACAAAAAAAAAAAAAAAAAAGCTGCAAAATTTTTAATACTTCTCCTTCCAAAAGGTGGTGCCTGCTTCTTCTCCCCTAGTGTAGGCTGGTCTGGGTGACTTCTTTTTTTTTTTCTTTTTAATACTTCTCCTTCCAAAAGGTGGTGCCTGCTTCTTCTCCCCTAGTGTAGGCTGGTCTGGGTGACTTCTTTTTTTTTTTTTCCATATGCACCTGCGGCATATGGAAATTCCCAGGCTAGGGGTCAAATTGGAGCTGTAGTTGCTGCCTTCACCACAGCTACAGCAATGTTAGATCTGAGCCGAGTCTGAGACCTATACCACAGCTCATGCCAGATCCTTAACCCACTGAGCGATGCCACAGATCGTACCTGTGTCCTTATGGATACTATTCAGGTTTGTTATTGCTGAGCTACAATGGGAACTCCCTTGGTGACTTACTTCTAATAGCATGTAGCAGAGTTGGTGGTGTTTGATTTGGTCATAACAGGCATTGTGGATTCCCTGTTGCTCCCTCCCAGGTCATTCACTCTGAGGGAACCAGCTGCCATGTTGTGCAGACACTTGAGCAGCCCCGTGGGGAGGCCAGTGTAGTGACGAATTGAGGTGTCCACCCATAGTCACGTGAGCGAGCTTAGACATGGACCTCTTGCCCTACTCAAGCCTTCAGATGGCTATGCTCTGACTGACATCTCCATGGCAACCTCATGAGAGATCCTGAGCTAGAACTACTCAGACAAGCTGCTACTGGACTCCTGACATGTAGAAACCATGTGGGATATCTTCACTTTTTAAAATTTGTCGGTATTGGAGGTAATTTGTTATGCAAAGATAGAGAATATAACACCCAGGTGGAATGACATTTTGAAAAAAAATCATGGCTTAGCCTTGCTTTGATATATGACAACCATGTATGTCAGTAAAACTTGTGATTTTTGAGAAGGAATACATTGCCCAGAATTTCAGTACATGGTGAATTCACACATGTAAGGAAAACTACCTGCTATGATGATTTGCGTAAGGGGAGTCTGTGTTTTCAAAGGTAAATGCTTAACCGGTTTTATAAAAAGTGCAGTTTGCAAAAGGTCCTATTAACAGTGTCACCTGCAAGACTGTGAAATCTTGAAAGGCAGACTTGATGTCTTACATTTTGCTTTTTTTGTATTTACTCCCTGCCCTTCTCCAGCCCGCCTCAGACTCCCAAGGGCCTAAGACTGTATTTTATATAAATAAGCACCCAGTTTGCATGTCGAATAGAATAATATTCTGATGCTTTCTTTTAAGAATTATTCACTTCACCCCTGCTCATTCTTTCACACCAAACATCTTGTCCCAAGAAATCTTTGTTTTTCTTTTTTTTCATAAGAAGGAATCATTATGTCCTCGTCTTGAATTCATCTCTATGGAAGCATTTTCTCGTGTTATTTTGAGAGCCATGGAGCAGTGGGTTTGGTCGTTAAAAGAGGATTGGCCTGATTTTACCCAGAATTAGAGAACACTTAGTTCTCTGTGTTTTGAGAGTGGTTTTTATCCCACTGGCCTGTCCTCTATCAGGTGGCAGGGTGACTTTGAAGGGGTGATGGCCCTTGGCAGAATAGAATACACTGAGATCCTTGGCCACTGGTGGCAAGGCAGCACCCACCATTTCTACCACCTTTTGGATGTTAGACAATGCACTTCAGTCCTTACATTCTGGCTCAGCCATCAGCCTCTATCAGCTTCCCTGCTTGCTCTGGAGTAGGGAGGCAAAGGTCAGTTTACGGAAGTCTCATTAGGGCTGATGTCTGCTCCCACTCAATTGTGAATCTTTAGCTTTGTTTAGAAACTTGTGAAGCATTAATGGAAACTCTAGAGCATAGCTGTGAAAATAAGCGTGGTTCCATAACGATGTCATAAACGTCTTCCAAAGTCACATTAAAAGTAATTCGCCAGAAAAAGGCAAAAATAATAATCTGCCAGCCAATGCCACCTGTCGGCACTGACTCGCCAGCAATATCTGCCGGCCTGAGATGAGAATCGCAATGCAGAAGGCTGCCTTTTGGGTTTCCCTCGCCTGGTGGGGGCTGCTGCTTGGGGAGGCTGTCCCCTGAGGGAGAGAAGAGCCTTCAGTGGCCGCCTGCTGCTCCACAGTTGGTGTTTGGAGGATACCACTCTGGGGAAATGCACACAGTGAAAGAGTCAAGCTGCTACCAGTGGGTGTTTCTATCCACAACTACTAAGCCTCAGGAAAGTTCAAGGGGAAAGACTGGGAATTGTAAAGAGAGCCTAGGAGAGTACGAGGCATCCAGAGTGACCCATTCTGCAGCAGGCCGAGCACTCCAAGTAGCCTGCTGTCTGAATACTACGAGCAAGTATTTTAAATCTTATTGGAGACGCCCTATAAATGTTGCCACTTGAGGGATCTATTCTGGGAGAAAAATATAGCACGTCCTCCAGGGATGCTGCTTGGATTCCATTACCAATATTGCGTAGGGGATCGAGTTGTGGCAATGCTTTTATCACGACTATAAAGTGGTTACGAGCCAATTCCTCATATAAAACATACTCAATAACACTGAGGCTCTTTTTCCCCTTTTCTGTTTCCTCCTTTTATTTCCTTCCTTCCTTTCTTCCCTTTATTTTTTTTTTTAACAACAAACATGATGTCAGACAAAGGGCATCAGGACTTAGTCTTTGTAGTACAGAACAAAATAACAATACATAAACACCTTTGTGAAGGCAGCTTGAAACCCCATGTTTTCTATTAAAAAGTCATGTTCAATCTTCACTGTTGATAGAACCGAATAGCTAACACAGGGAACATTGTATATCAGAAAGGTCAATAGTTATTATGAGCTACAAATATATTTTTTTCTATCCTTCAGGCTGTTTAGCGCATATCACAGCATGAGCAGCTGTCTTCTTTAATGCTTTTAAAATTAGAATCCCAAAGAGGAAGAAAAAATTACGGTTGCCATGATTGCTCTTTGCTTTTGTAAGTTTACTTTAATATACTATTTTATATACATGAATCTTCCGTGCAGCCTATCCATGGGGCAGTAACTGGTTGCCAGTATCTAGCTCAACTGCCATGTTTATTTTCTTAGCATTCTGGCCAGAACTCCATCTCAGGCACAGATGTTGTCGACGTACCATATTTTCAAAAGAAGTTGTATAGAGGAGTCTGGTTACAGAGGCGCTTGCAAACATACACATATGCATTCTGCCTTTTCACTGCTTTAAAGCTCTGTGACTAACGACAACAATACCATGTGATGAGAAACAGTTAGGCAGCTCTGGGTGAAAAATTAGGCAGTGATTCAAACCACTGATACACAAAGTATGACTCTCCACATGCAGGCAGGGGGGACCGAGAGTGCACCTTTTAGATTGCTAAAGGCTGATCTTCTCCCCATGCCTGGAACTCCTTGCCCTTACTCAGCACATAGCTCTAGAGACAATGAGTGTTTTATTTAAATTTTTTAATTATAGTTGATGTACAATGTTCTGTCAATTTCTGCTGTACAGCAAAGTGACCCAGTTATATATATTCTTTTTCTCTCTATACTTTTTCTCTATATATTATTTTCCTCATATTATCGTCTATCAGGTTCTATCACAAGTGATAGGATATAGTTCCCTGTGCTGTACAGTAGGACCTCGTTGCCTATCCATTCTAAATGTAATAGTGTGCATTTACTAACCCCGAACTCCCTGTCCACCCCACTCCCTCCCCCTTCTCCTTGGCGACCACAAGTCTGTTCTCTATGTCAATGAGTTTGTCTCTCTTCTGTAGATAGGTTCGTTTGTGCCATATATTAAATTCCACATATAAGTGATATCATATGGCATTTGTCCTCTTTCTGACTGACATCACTTAAATATGAGAGTCTCTAGTTCCATCTATGTTGCTGCAAATGGCATTAGTTTGCTCTTTTTATGGCTGAGTAGTATTCCATTGTGTATATGTACCATATCTTTTTTTTTTTTTTCATCTTTTTGCCATTTCTTGGGCTGCTCCTGCGGCATATGGAGTTTCCCAGGCTAGGGGTCTAATTGGAACTGTAGCCACCAGTCTACGCTAGAGCCACAGCAACGCGGGATCCAAGCCTCATCTGCAACCTACACCACAGCTCACGCTGGATCCTTAACCCACTGAGCAAGGCCAGGGACCAAACCCGCAACCTCGTTGTACTACCTCTTCTTGACCCATTCAGCTATCGATGGACATTTAAGTTTTCATGTCTTGGCTATTGTGAATAGTGCTGCAGTGAACATATGGGTGCACATCCCTTTTTGAATGAAAGTTTTGTCTGGATATATGCCTGGGAGTGGGGTTGCTGGATCATAGGGTAGTTCTATATTTAGTTATCTGAGGAAACTACAGACTGTTTTCCATAGTGGTTGTACTAATTTACTTTCCCACCAACAGTGTAGGAGGGTTTCCTTTTCTCCACGCCCTCTCCAGCATTTGTTATCTGTAGACTTATAAATGATGGCCATTCTGACAAAGTATTTTAAATAGCACAGGTAAGCACATATTAGATATAAGAGCTCACCTAGTTTTTGTTCAGTTATTTTATTTTATTTTATTTTATTTTTTTGTTTTTTCTGCCATTTCTTGGGCCACTCCTGCGTCATATGGAAGTTCCCAGGCTAGGGGTCCAATCGGAGCTGAAGCCGCCAGCCTACACCAGAGCCACAGCAATGCTGGATTCGAGCCGCGTCTGCAACCTACACCACAGCTCACGGCAACGCCGGATCGTTAACCCACTGAGCAAGGGCAGGGATTGAACCTGCAACCTCATGGTCCCTAGTCGGATTTGTTAACCACTGTGCCACGACGGGAACTCCCTGTTCAGTTATTTTATATTTTATTTTATTTTATTTTATTTTTGCTTTTTAGGGCCACACCCATGACATATGCAAGTTTCCCAGCTAGGGGTTGAATTGGAGCTCTAGCCATTGGCCTACACCACAGCCACAGCAACGCCAGATCTGAGCCACATCTGTGACCTACACCACAGCTCATGACAACACTGGATCCTTAACCCACTGATTGAGGCAAGAGATAGAACCCGCATCCTCACGGATACTAGTCAGACTCATTACCACTAAGCCACAGTGGGAACTTCCCAATTATTTACATTAAACACATATTAAGTATCTGTAATGAGCTGGGACTGTTCATAACAGTGCTTCCTTTAGGAGGAGAGGAAAATATACAACAGTTTCTGGTAGTGATAATGCTCTGAAGAAGAGTGATTCAGGGCAAGAGGGTAGTGATTGTTGAGGGTCCGTTTTGGTTGTGTGGTCACAGGAGGCTAAGTCAAGTGGATATCTGGATGAAGATGCCACACCCCTGTGCTCAAGGTTCAAACTGTAAATTTGTGACTCTGCTTTGACAAATAGCTTTACAGAAAATTATTATTTGGATAAGTATGTGCTGGTGATGATGAAATTCTAGAAATGTTACCTTTTGGATTTTTGTCCAACAATAAAATAAGTGATATACTAAAGACAAATAATTTACCATGTAGGACACTAAGGGAGGAATTACCATCTGTTATCCAGAGTGTCCAGGCCTCCCAGACGAACCCCCTGGCATTGCCATTTCTTTGGGATCTGCAGAGGGAATGGCTTCAGCAGATCAGTAGAAAAGTGGGATAAAGGTTGAGTAAATAAGTGATATACCTCTCTTTGGTGAATTTTGGTGATGAAAATAAAGAGAGCTGATATGTTTATTGATTGAGAGACTGAGTTTGAAGTTGTCTGTATTAGAAATGCTAATGGAAGAATTTAAATCCTAAGGGATAGTTCATCAGTAACAGAGAAAGAGAGGTGAGCCTCTGAAATGGAGGGAAAGAACAAAAGGAGCCTGTGGGAGAGAAAAGGGAGGGGGGGTGGAGGAAGAGAGAGGGGAATAGGATGGGAATGGGGTGGAACAACTTAGTCTCAACAGAGTATAGGTCGTTTGCTGAGATAAAGGAAGTGGGAGAAGGAAGGGATTTCGAGAGTAAAAAAAAAAAAAAAAAAAAAGGAATGGAGCAGCCCACATGGGCAAAGCATGTAGGATCAATAGAAAATAAGTAATAAGATTACACAGTGGTTAGAAGTTGCATGGCTTAAATTTAAGTGCACTGATTTTCTAGGGTACCCTAACAATAATGGTTCTGTGGTTTTCCCAGGCAATGCTCAGGACAGTGAGTTTTCCCAGGGATAGGAGCGGGCACAATGGGAATGGGAGAAAGTCAATAGAGCGAGGGACTCCAAGGGTTTAGAAGAGCAAGTGAAAACAAAGAGAGTGATGAGCTGGGTACAGGAGGGGTTGGGGAAAGGTGGTGACATGTGAGGCAGCCAGCAAGGCGGGCTTTGTTCAAAGAATGATTTGTGAGAATGCTATCTGTTGCTTTTAAGCAGGTTTATGCTTGCGCCTCTATTTTTTTTTTCTATATTCCTAGAAAATCTGGAAAACACGCAAAAGTATAAGGAAAAAAACCCCTAGAAAACTTTTCAGCAAGCTATAGTCACTATTAACAGTAAACAGTAATATGCTTTGTTGTAACTTGATTTACTATTTTTTGACATATTTATTGCAAAATTGGAATATACTTGTATATTGCCCACATTTTTGAATGTTAAAAAAAATCAGAGCTCACAATGTGATAACAGCTAGGCTTTCATTAGACACTATTTGGGGAATAAAAGGGTGTTGGGTCTGTAGTGGCCTTGGTTGCAAGGCAACTTTAAGAATAAGAAATGGTAGTATCTGGGATTTCCCATTCTGGCTCAGTGGTATGAACCCAACTAGTATCCATGAGGACATGGGTTTGAGCCCTGACCTCGCTCAGTGGGCTAAGGATTCAGCATTGCCATGAGCTGTGGTGTAGGTTGCAGAGGCAGCTCAGATCCTGAGTTGCTATGGCTGTGGTGTTGGCTGGCAGCTGCAGCTCTACTTCAACCCCTAGCCTGGGAACCTCTGTAAGCTGCAGGTGCGACCCTTTAAAAAAAAAAAAAAAAGACAAGAAATGGTAGTATTTGCATGTGTCCATGTCAGTACCTCACTTTCAAACACACTGTTTTTCCTGGCTGTGTAATGTTTCACTGCATGGTGATGAATTTCTTTGAAATCAATCTTCCCTCAACTTTCTTACTACTTCTTAAGGTGGATTTCTAGAAAGGGTATTATTGGGTCAAAGAGCATAAGGTTTTTCTTTAAAGCAAATATGTACAAATTGTTTCCCAGAAAGTTGTGCTGTATCAGTTTACATGTTTATCAGCAATGTTTGATGATGTTCATATTAGCTGCCATCTTAATATATTTTTTCTTATTTGATAAAATTATTAAATTAGCAGAAGAGACAGAGACTATACCCTGAAAAGCAATATGTAAAAACATCTTACATGTTTTTCTCTTTCTTTTTTTTTTTTCCTGTCTTTTGTCCGTTTTAAGGCCACACCCATGGCATATGGAGGTTCCCAGGCTAGGGGTCTAATTGGAGCTGTTGCTGCCGGCCTGTGCCAGAGCCACAGCAACACCAGATCCGAGCCACACTGTAACCTACACCACATCTCACGGCAACGCCAGATCCTTAACCCGCTGAGCAAGGCCAG
Source organism: Phacochoerus africanus (assembly GCF_016906955.1). Lineage (NCBI taxonomy): Eukaryota > Metazoa > Chordata > Mammalia > Artiodactyla > Suidae > Phacochoerus > Phacochoerus africanus. Next base: position 67,212,723 of record NC_062552.1, read on the forward strand.
GGATCAAACGCAGCCTCATGGTTCCTAGTCGGATTCGTTTCCGTTGCACCAAGACGGGAACTCCTGCATTTTTATTTCTAATGAAATTGAATAATGTTCTGATACATACTTATTGGTCACTTGATATTTTTTTTCAGTGACTCATTTGTATATGTCCTCTACTTTCCAATTGAGTTTTGGTCTTGTCAATTTGAATGAGATACTTAGAGATATTAAGCAGACTACCTGTGCTGTATTTCTTGCAAATATTTGCCCAGTTTTTTGCCTTTTACTTCTGCTTATGATATTTATTGATACATGTTTTATTTGTTTGTTTGTTTTGGCCATGCCCGTGCCATGCAAAAGTTCCCAAGCCAGAAATTGAACCTGCGCTGCAACAGTGACCCGAGTTACTGCACGAGACACGTTTTTAAATTTTATGTAGAGATGTCTAAACATTTTTTCCCTTTGTGACTTTTTTTGTTGCTCTCATACCTTAGTAAGTTTTTCTCCCTTTTTTTATTTTTAAACAGATACTTGGCAATTTAAAAATGAAGCATGGTTAAAGGTCAAGGGATGGCTATGCCAATGGGAGGCTAAAGGTAAGTCAAGAAAAGAGTTTTCAAGCTTGAGCTTTGGAAGCCAAGGAAATGTGTGTGGAATTGCTACCCATCCTGGAAACTGACACCAGCACCTGTTGCCTCCTGGTGGAGATGGCTGCACAGACCTCAGAGCAGGAGGCTTCACCATGGAGGAAGGTCAGTGAGAGGTGTGGGTGTTGATGGACAATGGCGCTGAGACCAGGTAAAGAATGCTTTTTTTTTTTTTTTTAGAGGAAGTTTTAAAGTGCTGTTGTTGGGAGAAATGATGGTGGGGGACTGGCAGTGGGAGCAAAGGATGATAACCACTGCTCTTTCACGCTGGGAGAATCAGAAGCCTAGGAATGAATTGTGGCGTCTGTTAAAAGTGAGTTTCCAGTAGTAGGCCCCAAGGGAGAAGGGTTTCAATAAAGGTGCAGAGGCAGAAGTGAGGCTTATGGAAAACGTGGTGATAGGAGACTTGACTTCTCAAGAGGGTTTCTAGATAAAAATGCAGGATCCCTGATTAAATTTGAATTTCAGATAAACAATGATTGCTTTTTTTAGAACAACTCAAATGTTAGATGTATCTTTCAAGTTTAACTGGGAGTCCCCGTATTTTTATTTGTTAAAGCGACAACCCTGCTCACGGAAGAGTGAAGACTTTGTGTGGCATGGAGGAGGGGTTTCATGTGAGTCATGTGGTCGGCAGGAAGGAGGGATGGAGGAGCTTAGAAGATTGGCCTGGGATACATTTGTTTGACACAGAAAGTTCTAAATGGCTGGAGACTGCTGGAGAATCAAACAGTAATTGAAAATCCAGGTGAACACTGGTGTGATGAAGTGGCTTTTCAGGTTTGCCTTCTCAGGCGTGAGGTCTGGCACAATGGCCAGTTTTTATGTTCTTGTGTGAACGTATGTGTTCTGGGGGTGGAGGAAAGCCTGGGTTTGCAAATATCTCCTGTCTCTGCTGCTAATTTATTATTTTTATCATACAGGAAGGACTTGACTAGGAAGCTAGAATTTGTTGGTTTTATTCTGGCTCTATTCCAGCACATCTTGAAAAGGTTATTCTTCAAAATGTTTTCAGTTAGAAGTACTGTATGAAATCCATCATCGATAAAGAATTGAGGCTTATTTATTGGCGAACAGTCTTAATAACATTACTTATACTCCGTGATAATTTAGGGGAGCCAGAAATGGGAGATAACTTGATTATATATGTGTGTGTTATTTTTTTAATGAATATCTATTTTTGGCATCTCTAATTAAGCACATTTTCCTTTCTCTCATGATCCCAGTAAGTTTCAATGACCACTGCTCCATCTCAGTACCTGAACAAAGTCTTCTAATCCTCTGCTTTGCTGTGAGGAAGACAGATCTCCATCTTTATGATCTTGGTCAGCTAATGTATGTGGAGGCATCAAAATATATGTGTAGGCATCATTTCCATACCTGAATTTGATGGCAGGTCATTTGTATACTTTCTTCAAAGCTATGCATAGTCTTCCCCAGGGGTGGGGATAAAAAAGCAGTCCATTTTTTAATGATTCTATTGTTGTTTCCAATTATCTGTGCTATAGAATTACCCTATTCCCTTCAATTTAAAAATATAGAGGCTATTTATTGCTAATGGTGATAGTGAAAATCAGGCAGAGGAAGCTTTTTCTCAGTCTGGGTGCAAAACAAATTTGTTGACACTAATTACCTCTCCCTCCCCTGCTTCATATATAGCTCTCTAATGATGTACTTGGTATTTTAAACATCAACACTTTAGCATTCTATCAGATGGCATCTGGGTCTAAACTATATATTCTCTAATGCCAAATGATTATTTTAAAGACTGGCACCGCATATTCCCTATTGCCTGGTAGCTGAATGCCCCCACTGCATTCGTCATAATTGTTTTGTAGTTAATCCTCTCCACTGCAGGGACTCCAGATATTTATGGTCCCCTTTGCTCTAGGTCTTCAATTATTTGACCTTACGTGAGAATGAATTCATCTATAATATTAGGCTAGCCTTTGCCCATTTCTCTATTTTATCACTGCATTTATTCCTAACAAACTCCATTTGCATGTCATTAATAAAGTTCTTAGTATTTTTTAATAGCTTGAGAAGCTGCATTTTCAAAATGACATAAAGGTTCAGATCATATACCTGGAGAAAATACCCTTCTGAAGATGCTTATCCTCAAGTTTTACTCAGAGATATGACCCGAGTTCTTTAGTTTCCTCCTTAATGACTCAGTTACAAACAAAACCAAGTACATCCTAATAAGTTTCCCTGAAATAGCAAATATTTGACACACAAAACACTTGAGATTGAGCACTCTTTTATTCTGTAGAGCGGCTTTAGAATATTTTCCACTCCTTGCACAAATAATGCACAGGTATTGTAATGATTACTAGTATTAATTATTTACATAGGAGATAATATTGCCTTTATGTTCTTCTGGTAAGTGTCGTATATTATTTTGTTGGTGCTAAAATCATGTTAGTCCGGAAATTATAAATATTGAATATATTTGACAAACTAGCCTACGTATAAAGCAGAGGCTAAAGTACATCAAGCCAACCTAGAAGAGTCTTTATTCCAAAAGCTATGTCTTGCCCTTCAAAGTTTTTGTTGTTGTTGTTGATGCAAATAACCAACATCTATAATCCTTTCCCTAAAAGTAGACTGCCTCTCCCCAACCAGGCAAAATAGCAGTGTGGATGTAAGTAATTTAGAGGAAGACAGAAGTAGTCTGAAAGGGGAAACAAGGGCAAAAAAGAAATTATCTTTCTACCCAGAGAATTAGTTTACATTAAAAAGAATATTCTCTTGCACAATTTGAAGTATAACATTTTAGGAGATGCATCATCCGAAAACATAAAATTATCAATAACAGTCCTTGCTATTTTGACTGTTATATTCCTTTCTCTTTTTGGCTTGTTGGGGAAGAAAGAAAGCATTTAGATACATGCAGAACATGTAAGTAATCTCAGTAAGATGACATTCTTGGGATTTTCCATATTTATATATTTTTTTTCCTACATTGTATTTTCACTACCCAAGAGCCCTGGCTGTTATTTTTTTTTTCCCGAAGTCTGAAGATCACCCCATGGATTAACAAATGATTGAGGATTCTCTCTTAAAAGACTCTTTAAAAAACTGTCAGAATCAGCCTGAGACAAAGATTTATTATGAACTATTTAAAGGGCTTAATATATGTATCCCCAATGAGCCCTTGGAGCAAACTAAAAAGGAAGAGTGGAATTCTCAAAGAATAGGAAAAATTCTCCAATGCCCCACTTTCTTCACACTATGATTACTGTTTACTCAAAGGATAAAATGCCTAACCTGTCACACAAAGTCTTCAGAAGCCACAGTCCTGCTGATGTACAGTAAAAACAAAACAATGAAGACCGACAGTAATGTGCTTGAGAAAGGCAGCTGTAATTTACTTCTCAACCTGTTCACTAACACACAATGTGGTTACATCTTGTAGCGGGAGCTGATCCCTGACCCACACAGCAATCAAACAACGACCCGAGTGTTGGCTGTCACAGAAGCTGGGACCGTCACCTTAATTATACGTTCCCAGATAACAAACCTTCCCTTAATGAGCAACTTTTCTGCACTGCACACCCCAGCTCACCCCTTCTGTCCTTGAAAAGGCCCACTGTAGATCACTGGGGTTGGAATTTGTGAAGCATATTCATAAGTATTCTTCCTAACAGGTAATAAATACTACCTGAGCAGGCTATTTGCTTTATGAGAATGCCAAGATGTAATTAAAATGATAGGCTTGCAGTCCCAGAAGGCTCTGGAGAAGGATCACTCGAGACTGCGGGGAAACTTTCCAGTGAACTCAGAACCAAGCTTTTCTCTTTTCATATCAGTAATAGGATGATGATTTTTATTGTAATGACTACTTTCTTTTCTTTGGAATTTATATCTGGCAATGAGATTTACCCCTTAACAGATATGATTTCTACACCAGTGTTCCTTCTTTCTGGACATGGGATTTCTTCATTTTCCTCTCATTATAACAGCCCAACAGCCCCCCACCCCCACCCCATTTCTGCTCTGATCCGCTAATAGTGCCCCAGCAATGAGGGTCTTACAGGGAGCTCTTATAGATACAGTTGACCCTGGGATCTGCAGGGGATTGGTTTCAGGAGCCCCTCCTCCCCCTGAGAACACAAAACCCATAGATGCTCAAGACCCTTACATAACATTCCATAATACAGTGGGTCCCATCCTTGGTTGGTGGAAACTGTGCATGTGGAATCCATGGATACAGAAGGCCGACTCTACCTTGGGGAGAAGTAGTGCCTTTCTGTGGCGAGGAGACCTTTAGTACTGAGATCAAATGGCCCAGATGCCCTTAACTATAAAGATTTACTTCCCTATGTCACTAGCTTAGGGCTGGGCTGGGACTGGTCCATTCGCAAGACAAACAACATAGATTGGTGACTCAGGGCAGAAAAGGAAAGGACCCTGGAGTTCCCACTGTGGCATCACGGAAACAAATTTGACTAGGGACTATGAGGTTGCGGGTTCAACCCCTGGCCTCACTCAGTGGATTAAGGATCTGGCATTGCCATGAGCTGTGGTGTAGTTCGAAGATGTGGCTCTGATCTGATGTCGCTGTGGCTGTGGTGTAGGCTGGTAGCTATAGCTCTGATTAGACCCCTAGCCTGGGAACCTCCACATGCCTTGGGTGAGGCCCCAAAACGCCAAAAAAAAAAAAAAAAAAAAAAGAAAGGACCTGGAGTCCAGATTCATTGGTTCTACTTTGATTTTACTTTACTCTCCTTAACATTTTGATTCTTTTTCTTTTCCATCATACAGGTAGATAAGTTTTCTCTGTAAAAGAGTTTTGGTGATGTTTGACAAGCTCTATAGTAACATGTATAGTACTTAGAGAAGTCTGTTGCATTCACTTTAAATTGCATGTACAGTGGTCTATGTGAACTAATCCATGGAAATCATATCACTCGGCAGGTGATGAGCCATTAGTCAGTGTGAGCTTTTATGGTTGTAGTGGGTATTGCTGATGTCTCTGCAGGCTGGTTCTGACACTTCTTTTTAGAATTGCTGGGTGGACTGAGGAGCTGTAAAGGATGGTAACGCTCAGGAGTCCCCTGGGTCCCACAGCAGAAGATCCTGGCCTGGAATATCAAGAGTGGTACCCTTGGGCAGGATGATGGCCACAGACATGGAGAGCAGCAACATGGCACGGGTGGGGCAATGCCTTGGAATTAGAAAGCTTGAGTTCTAGGTTTGGCTTAGCAACCAAACAACTCTGTAGTCTTAAGTGAATTGAGTGTCTCACCTTCCTCTCCTCCCTTATCCCTATGAAGCCCACGATATTGCACATCTTACCCAACATCAGGAGGTTGCTAGGAGAATCACATAAATCCGTATGAAGGAAAGGCTTGATTAGTGCTAGTTAAATTTGAGCAGCAAATTATAAAATATCTGGAAATTATAAATATTACTTGACATATATTAGGTACTTATGAGATGCCTGGTGCTGAAATACCATGTCAATTGTGAATCTGATTAATATTGGGGAAAAAACAAACACATTGCCTATAGACATTGTTGCTATTTTGTTCTCAAAATTCATATATTCACTAACATTCCTGGTAGTGCTATTATCATTAACATGACTTTGGGTAAAAGATTTCTAGGCTGATAAATTTCTGAAATGGATAGGTATCATGAACCTGACTGAGATGGTAAGAAAATTTTACAGTCACTGGTTTTACTAGAAAGTGCTACAGAATAAATGTGAACGGGAGAAAATGCAAATGCGAAAGGAGAGAGGAGAGAATTAAACAGGGAATAAAAATGAGGAGGAAGAAAGATGTAGGGTAGTAAGAAAGAAACTAGGGAGGGCTGAAAAGATAAGTACAAAGGACTAAGAGGATGAGAAAAACACATACAAATTATACAGATGAAGCAGCAATAGAATGTGCAAAACAGGAACCTAAGAATATTGAGAAAAAAAGGGGAAAGGAACAGCAATGCTAGTCTTCTAGCTTATACATTGTAGGTTTGAGTTTGCAGATCAGCTGCTGGTTCTCTGCTGCATGTGCCAATGACCTATGCTTTCCCCAGGCCTAACATACTGAAGACGTATCAATTAATGCATACTTGGAGTTTTAAAAATAAATGTAAAATAAATGTAACCATTACAGATGCAGCTATCCCCAAATTCACGACATTATGATTTTAAATCCATATGCTAGATTTTCTTTCTTTTTTTCTTTTCTTTCTTTTTTTTTTCTTTTTTGCTTTTTAGGGCCGCACTCACGGCATATGGAGGTTCCCAGGCTAGGGGTTGAATTGGAGCTCCAGCTGCCAGCATGTGCCACAGTCACAGCATCATAGGATCTGAGCTGCGTCTGCAGCCTATACCACAGCTCACAGCAATGCCAGATCCTTAACCCACTGAGTGAGGCCAGGGATCGAACCCACAACCTCATGGTTCCTAGTTGGATTCGTTCCCGCTGCACCACGATGGACACTCCTAGACTTTCTTAATAGCCATTTTATGCTGTGTATACCAAGTTTGAGGTATACGGAATTAGGATTAATGCCAGGTGATTTATATACAAATTTAATTTAGCTGTCATGACACGCTTTGAGATAAGCTTTTATGTTTCCCACTTTAAGGAGGATCCATTGTCTAGAACCATATACTCTAAAACACCCGCTATTGCTTATACAGCATGGCTTGAACTAAATCTAGATTTATTAGTTGTAATTTACTTAGAAATCTTTACCTTTCTTTCGTTTTGGCTGCAATATATTTCAAAGAGTCATGGTATGTGGAAAGAGGTGTGTGAGAAGGTGCACAAAGGGATAGTAGGAATTTGGAGTGATTTTAATTTTCCCCTTGTTTTCCAGATTTTATAAAATGTACTTTTATCACTCTACATTAATGTCTATCTCCATGCAATATGCTCGTGCATTTAAAGGGCTGGTGCTTGTACTGCCCACAACGGCCCCCAGAGAGTCTATGTCAGCTTGCTCTGGAGGTTCTGATTTCAGGTAAAAGTGGATATTGAAGACCAATCATTAGAGTGTGTAACTCATACTTCACAGAGAGAGGACTCAGTGAGCCTTTGCAGCTGGACTCTAGGACTTGTTTCTTTCTTTGCCACTGAGGAAACTGGCTTTTCTCTCTTGGTGACTTTTTAGGGAGAGACCATGATCAGAAGAAAAACGAAGAGAATGCTTAGGTTACTTGACAACCTCCAAGTTTATGTAAATCCTACAGTGGTTTTCAAACATGTGAAGGTTTCTCTGGCACATCCTGCCTCATGACATCAACTCCCCTCTCCTCTCTAGCTTTCTGGTGGTAGAAGGCGAGCCCTTTCCAGAAAGGCTTTTTTGAACTAGGCCCTTCTGGAAACCTGCTTTCAGAACTTGTAAAGAGCCATATCTCTGACCTTAAGTGCTCTGTAACACACTGAAATAGAACAACTTTGTAAAATAATGAATTAAAAACCTATAATCATGGAGCTCTTGCTGTGGTGCAAGTGGGTTAAGAATCTGATTACAGCAGCTCAGGTTGCTGCAGAAGCACAGGTTTGGTACCCAGCCCAGCACAGTGGGTAAAAGGATCCGGTATTGCCACAACTGTGGTGTAGGTCCCTGCTGCTGCTAGGAGTCAGTCCCTGGCCTGATAACTTCTATATGCCATGGGTGTGGCCAGTGAAGCGCGGGCACACGCACACACACACACACACACACACACACACACACACACACAAAACTTAAAATCATTTGTGAATATAAGAAATAAAAAAATGTTAAGGCAGTGCTCTCTCTAGCAGGTGGCCACTAAGGGTGCAGAGAAAGACAGAAAATGCAATGCTCTGAGGGGGCAGCTACAAGGAACAACAAAAACAAAAAGGCAAAGTAAGAGAAAGGAAGAGTTGGAAGGGGCAAGGAAAAACCTCTAAATGTAAAAGGGAGTAGAATTCTACTGATATGAGGTAGCTAAAACAGGCAAATTAATAGAGACAGAAAATAGAATGGTGGTTACCCGAGGCTGCAGTGGGGTTGGGGGGGAGCAGATGGGAGCTATTGTTTAATGGGTACAGTTTCAGTTTAGGATTATGAAAAAGTTCTGGAGATGGATGGTGACGGTGGTGTTGCAATGTGAATGTACTTAACGCTACCAAACTACATTTAAAAATGGTCCAAAGAGTAGCTTTTATAGCACGTATATTTTATCACAAAAAAGGAGACAAGGACTTGGATGAGTGAAAAATGACATAGTACCAATGAGAAAAAAAAAAAAGGCAGTAGAAGAAAGAAACCTACAAGTAAACTACAGAAGGAGGAAAAATGTGATAGGGAAGAACAGAGAAAGCATGGAAGGGATGGAAAACTATGGTTTTCATCAAGTCTGAGGGCAAATAGTAGTTGGAGTGCAACATTTATTAGCAGATACGTGTGAGGTACTTAGCTCTCTGGGGCACTGGGGATAGAGAAATGAATGATATAGGTAACTGTCCCTGTTTTCAAGGAGTGTCTATGTACTGATGGGTTACAAAGATCAATGAGACGTTGTCTTTCCCTCAAAGAGTTCATGGTCAGGGCTCATCTAGCTTTATTTCATAGATAAATTAGTGCATTTAATGAGGTCCAGCCCTCCCCTGGTCCATCCCTCGGGATGGAAGCTGGAATTATAGCCCAAGTTAAAGATGCATTGGTCCTGGTACCACAAGCCCATTCCAGCATGGACTTAGATGATCTAGAACAATCTCTCCATGTGTAGCAAGAAAAAATGAGAGCGTTGGGGCGGTGTGGGGGGGGGAGCCATTTGCCTAGGTTTACCTCATCCCCCTGGAACAGGAGAATAACCCAAGTTTCCTGACTCCCAGCCCAACCTCATTTGATTAATATAGATTTAAAAGGTTGGGGGGGAGGTGGAAAACCCTTGATTAGTAATCAGAACAATAAAGGTGATTCACATTGCTCCACTGAGTGCCAAGGACATACCGAGATAAAATCAGAGAAGGTTTAATTTCAAGGACTCAAATGTCATTATTTTATAGGACATCAACCAATCATAAAAATATCAGGATGAAGAAGGCACAATCAGAGCCAGATGACAAACACAAGCCAGAAACTGTTCCAGGGTGACTAATGCAATAATAGTAAGGAATGTCACAGGTCCCTATTATAGTCAAAGTCACTTTAACTAATTGGCTCAGGCTATAAACACATACAATCTGGGTCAAATGACACTGCTGAACAAAGCTTCTCTGCTCAGACATTATCTTAAATCAAAGCTTCCCAACAGGAAGGCAAGGGACAAAGAGAATGTCCAGTTTTGCTGGAGATCATGAGAGATTTCAAAACCGGTTGATTTACTAGCAGCCAACCTATATGTCTATGGACAATGATGATAACATTCTTTCTCCCTTGGTATCACCTCATACTTCAGAATCATACCATGTTTCAAAGGATACTATGGGACTTCACTGACTCTAAGACATTATCCATTTTAAGATACCCCATCCTTTTGATAGGTCCTAAGAAATACTGCCAGTTGTAGAATCTGCCAGCTATAGTATTGATTGCAAGATGTACCCCCAAGTTAGAGATGCTAAAATATGCGTGTGAGAGGAAGTAGAATCACTGACCAGGTATTTATCCTGACTCAGGATTAAGTCTGAAAATTACCTTTCTTGTTTTTAAAAGGGGAAGCGAATCAAGGAATACGTAGCTGGCACAGTTGATTGCTTACCCGAAACTCTGTTTTTCTTTTTTTCCTTACACATACCCTGTGTCCTCCTCCTAGGCGTTTATCGCTTCCATGTGTCTCTCTCCCTCCACCCAGCTACATTCCTTAGGGAAACCAAGTTCAGCCCAGGCATGAATGATGATTGGGTAAAGCCACTGTGGGTCTAACTGCCTGCAACTAGTTTCAGAATTTATTCATTCAATAAGTATTTAATGAGTTTCTACTAGTTCCAGTCACTGTTCTGGGTTCTGAAGTTACTACAGTGGGGGTGGGGGAACGACAAAAACCCTCCCCAGTACACTTATATTCCAGAAGGAGGTTAAAAAAACAAGATGAATAAGTAAACTAAATAGTATGCTAGATGGTAGGCAATGTGATGGAGAAAAATAAGAGAGGGGAGAAACACAGGGGATGTAGGGAGAGAGAATGGTAATTTTAAATAGTGTGGCCAGAGAGATCTCACTGTGAAGATGGTATCTGACTACAGACTTGAATGAAGTGAGGCAGTGACCATTTGGCTATCTGGTGGAGTGGTGTTTTAGGAAGAAGAAATAGCCTCACAAAGGTCCAGAGGTGGGACCATGTTCGGTGTGCTTAAGGAGTAGCAAGGAGGTGCATGCAGCTAGAATAGAGTTTGGGAGGGAGAGTGATAAGGATGAAGGCAGAGAGATGATGAGATGGGTGGTGGGGGCACGGTAGGCATACAGCCTTGAAGAACTGGGGGTTTTATTCTGAATATGACAACAAAAGCCACACGGGGGTTTCCAGTAGAGCTAAGGCACCATCACGCTCCTGTGCTGAGACTGAGGGGAAGGATGGGAGGCAGGAGACCACTAAAAAGAATGTGGTCACAGTCCAGGGTGAGGTGGTACTGGGGAAGGTGGGGAGATCTTGTCAGATGCGGGACCTACTGAAGGAACAACTGGTCAGATGTGCTGGTAGATTGAATATGGGATGTTAGAAAAAGCAAAGTATCAAGAATGCCTCCAAGAATGACTGCATTGGTAGTGATGCACTTCAATCATGAGATGTTAGGGGATGTCTGCCAATTTCAGCTTGTGGGAGAAGTTTTGTGTCAACAAAGAGACTAAAAATTTGAAAAAACCTCCTGCTCTGCATCTGGACACTGCTGTCAGCATATGGAAGTTGCTACAAACTTAAGTAACAAGCAAGGCTGAGGACAAGACTCATATGCTGAGGCAGCAAGAGCAGAATAATGGAAAGAAGCTAGTTTTTGATGATCTTGTTGGGCCATTAAAGTAATGATTCTTGGGGTTGTCCTTCCTTTGGGCTTTTTATTACATGCAATGGCAGCTTCCTTTCTATTTCATGAAATTGCTGCTGAATTGAAATAATCTTGGCAGATAGTAGATGATCAACCCGGCAATGGAACATTGAGCTTTGAGTGTGTACCTCACTTTTCTGCAAAGACTACCTCCTGTGAGGGAGAAGAAGAGTTGATAATTTTCAAGGTTTGGCTCTAGGATAAATGGGACAGGAAGAGAACGATGATGGTAAAGGATGCCATACAACGTAGAGAATCAGCCTTCTGTTGGTGAGATGAGTGGGACACACGGTAAAAATAAAAGTAGGCTTTTCAAAATTAGTCAGAAAGAACCCACTAATTTCTTAATAAAGAGCCCAGCATTTGGAGCATTCACTTCAATCCCCACCTACCTCAGGCTGCCTCCTAGTAGGTGGCTTACATCACCTGCTGCAAGAATAAATCAGCTTTCTCAGGGACTAGAGTTCAGCATTAGTTACACCAGAGATGTTCTGCAGCCTGCACCAGCCACTGACCAGTCAGCAGCTCCATCTTTAGAGGAGATGCTTGAGTCCATTTAGCACCATGTAGAGGATGCCCTGAGATCTATTGGTGGGAGCTTGATATCTAGGTCATCAGAGATGGTGGTGATTTAAAACACAGGGATTAAGTGATTAAGGCAGGGATTTTGTCTTAAGACCCTTGTCTAGAACTTGAGTGTCCCTTTGCACAAAGTTGTGTATCTGTCCGGTGGGCAGGAGCCGGCTTCGTGGACACATTTGTCTTTGTTCTATTTGGAGTATTTGGCTTCTCTCTGAAGCCCAGGCTGTGAAGCATGCTGCCTCCTGCAGCTCCTGTGAGCAACCAGGATCATTCATAGATAACGTCATTTGAGCGCAGGTGTGATGTTATAGAATATAGATCTGTTATGTCGAAGCCAGTTGGCTGCTCGGTCATTTGTGGGTGCATGTTGAGTTTTACCTGTGCCAGCTCAGACTGGGACATGGTACAGGAACAATCTGTCAAAGGGGAAGACTCTGGCTGCAAAACCATCAGGTCCTTCCCATCACGGCCCCTCTTCTGATTGGTGTTTTTATAGGTCCCGGTGATGGGAATTTTTAGAACACAGTGGAGTACTTGGAGTGCTTATTTGCATGTCAATTTCCAGAATGTTTCTCCAACTTTTCACCATGCCATAGTGATGCTATTGTATCTCTTCAGCCTGGGAACAAACAGAGAGGAAGGGCCCAAAGTAGGTCAGCACAGTGTCCTGGCACTTCCTTTGGCTGAGTCTTTGCCCAACGGATTGGAAGCCAGCCTGTTGCTTCTTCCTGGGTCCTCAGATCCTGGGAAGCCATGCAGAGCTGGGAGGTCTGCTCTCTTTCTTGGGGGTACAGTGCAAGCAGACACCTGACCATGGGAAAGTTCCTGCCCTGGGTCATTGGCCTTGTGCAAGTGACCATGGTAGGAGTCTAATGATCTCCATTTGCCACATTCCAGCCATCTTTGCCTTTAAATCATCACTTGCCCATCCACACCTCTAGGTGGGAATGATACATGTGGCAGGTAGGTGGCAGGATGAGAGTATGATTTCTTTTCTTTTGGGACAGTTGCCAGGTCCCGTCATTATAGTAAATCAACTGTAAGTATCCCTCAGCACTATCATAAAACGGGCGAATGAAAACACCTTTTTCCTCCACCAAAAGATTCTTTGAAGTTATATTCTCTGACTGAATCTCATAGCAGAGGGTACAGGAAACAACGTCCTGTATACGTTGATTTGCCCCAGTCCCCCTGTCACACAGGGAAGTTATCTATAGTATAGTCTCAAAAGCATTGTCCGGTCACATTTTAAAAAAGCCCAACTTCTGCCATTTCTCCTGGGATGCGCATATCAGAAATTTGAACAGACAATGCTCCTCTGCCAGTTCAGCTATTGTTCTGAGGGGGCTGTGCAAGAGGCATCTTGCATACTGAATTTCAAATAGTTTTCTCTCTGTCACCTGACAGTCTGTATATTAAAACAATATTATTAAAATCACATTAATTTCATCTTAGTAAATTTTTAATGTGCAGTTATAAGGTAATCAGGGAAGTTGTATTATCCAGGGCATGCATGTGTATGTTAGAGCAAGAAATCCTTGCCTGGTAAAAAGAAAAATAATAATAATAGAGAGGGGCTTCCGTCCTGAAGGTGAGTGAGTTGGAAACATGGGCTTGCTCCCAGTGGAACTTTTCAGCAGATGTTCCAAAAATTCTGTGGGATAAAGTACCAATCTGAGAACATTGGCACTTTCAGTATATTTCTGGATCTTAGACTATGCAGCTACTTGATGATCTAAATTCATATTTATAATGTATATGTATAGGAAAGGAGATGTGGTTTATAAAATAGGTTCAATTTTTTTACAGCGTATTTGCTGGGACCCCAAAGCATTTCCAACTGATTTCCATCTCTTGTATTATCAAAGCCTAGAATAAATAAGAATTAGTACTAGAGTTAGCTTCTCAGAATTTCCTGGGAACACTAAGCCAATGAGTGCAAAGCCCTAAGGCTACTCCCCACACATGGGATTTCTTTTTTCCTTTCTTTGGGGATTCCTTGTTTGACTGTTTCTCCCATTTATGACATAGACTGGTCAGGAGCAAGGTGCCCCCGGGGAGATGAGGCCATTTATTTTCCAGCTGTCCAGCACACAGTGAAGGGTCTGTTGAGAAAATACGCTGCCTTAACTTGATACATGAAATGTGATGCTTGACCAACATAGGCAATTTCAACGCCCATGCTTTCCTGAGGTCCTAGTGAGTCTGGTGATTCTGAGGCCATGTAATTCACAAATTACATTCTATTAACTCAAAATAGCATAAGTGAGATCTCAAGTCCAACAGTGGTTCCTTAAGCTGTCTCACCCCATTCACAAACCTCTTCCATTCCAAACTGCTCACTCTCCACCTTGGCTCCATTCTAGTTCTGAAATATGAGAACTACTGATGTTCCCATATCCTGACACATCATTTAGAAATTGGAGTTAGTGTTCTGCTAGCACATTTTGCCTTGGCTACCAAAGTCTGAAAGTTGTTAAATCAAGTCTCATTTTGTTTGTAACTTCCTATCCCATAGCAGAGATTAAATTTGCTAATGTAACATGAAAATCACTAACACGAGATGAGTGCAAAATAGAAATCCCAATCTCCACACACCTCCTAAAGGTACTGTTGAATGTGTAAACACATCTCTCCAGTGGTCTGCCCTGGCTAACATGTGTGAGTGTGCAAGTGGCTGCTTCCATCTACCTTAAGTGCTCTTTAGTCTGGTGTGTGTGTATGAGCAGGTATACATGTGAGCACACACCTGCATCTATTGGGGGAAGGAAGAAGAGGAGAGGGGTCCATAAGAATCCCAGGAATGATAAACATCAACCACCCCTTCCTTGTAGGGTTAAGTCCCAAAGGAGGGGAGGCTTAATTTCTTCCTCCTTCTATCTGGTGAAATGGAAAAAGAATGGGTTTATGTCATGAATTCAGCCAAGCTGTAGTTCTAGCTCTTTTGTTCATTAGCTATCGCAAGTCTTTTCAGTACTTCAATTTTCTCTTCTATAAGATGTTGAGATGTGGGACTTCCACAAGGTCCTTGTGAGACTCAAACCAACAAATGGACAAGAAAGCACTCCTAAAACTGTAAAGTACTTTGTAAATGTCACACCCCTCTATATCAGCCCTTCTTATCTTTACGTCTGCTGTTACTCTGATGCCATCCAATTCAGCTGCAAAGTCAACCTAGACTCTTACCCTTGGGAGTTATTTATTTATTTATTTATTTTTTCAGAGGGTAGGCTCTGTTCTCCAGATGGCCAGGGGGCTGGTAGAGTGGGGTGGGAAGGAGCAGAGTACAAATTCACTTTGTATCTTCCCCAAATATTATTCATTGGGCTTCAAGATGGGGCCATGTTTCCTTTAAATCTGAAATTGCTAGAATTTCTCTGATTAAATTCCTATTCATGAACAACCACCTTTCTCCAGGGGAAATGCCTCACTTACACCCCATGTAAGGTATGCATTGGTGCCATCTGTACAAGTAAAGCATTTATGTAAACAGGAAAGAGCTTCAGTTATGTGCCAAAGGCAGGCAGTAGAATGGAATACAAAAACCACTTGGGTGCTCTGGAGGACTGTCCGCTAATTCAATCAATAAATATATGCGGTGACACTGTCTCACTTGAAATTTTCAGTCAAAAACCGTTCTGATCCTTCAGTATTCCAACAGATGAGGTCAATTTTATTGTCTTTATTTTACAACTAATTGTGGCAGATGATAAGCTAGTCTCTACAATGACCAACACCTAGTGTCAGTTAATCCCACAGAAGAACCATCCTCAGGACAACACCACCCAGGCTGCCAAGCCCTGCAGACAAATGCAGGTGATCTAGGCTTTCCCTTCTCCTTTATGAGGTGGATTGCCTTCTACCTGCTTTAGCTGAATTTTTACTTGCTGGGATATTTTTAATTTTCCTGTCCTCCCCCTGACCCCCTCCATGTTTCTGTGTTTTCTAGACTCTCTCAGATTCTTCCATGACTCAAATGCCCTTAAATAATTCTTTTTCATCAACAAGTTTTGCCATCTTGCTTTTCATCTTCCTCTTCCAGGTTGTTATTAAGACTGAAGAAAGCTAGTATCAGCATTCTCCCCTGGGCTCCCCACAATTAACCTCTTTCTACAGAAAGAAATGGCCTTTTATTCCCACTCATTGCTTTCCATCTCTTAACTAGTTTTTAAGATGTAACAGAATTTTAACACTTGCCTCATGGTTACCAATTTTTTGCTTAATAGCTTCTTGCAAGGATTATTTTCTTTTTTTCTTTCTCTCTTTCTTAAAGTCCTTTGAAAGTCGGAATGCATTACACCCACCAGTGCACTTTTATCCAAGGTTTTGGGGACTCCTTCAAAGGATTCTATAGCTTCTAAGTCCTCTCCAATTTGCTCTGATTCCCCCATTGCAGTGTTTCTTTCCAGGGTGCTACTGCACTTGCTGAGAGAGGAGCCCGGAGCTGGATATCTGCTGGAGAATCCCCTGCTCTGAGGGACAGGTGCTGCCGCCACCAGGTTGGTGGGTGGTGTCTGCAGTCAGCTTTTTTGCTGCTCTAGGACCTTCGAAGTGAGGGCCATCAGTGCCTGGGGAGGTGATGAAATGTAATTTCCATCCCAGCTTTCTTTGATGTCCCTAGCTCAGGGACACAGCTCCACCTTCACCACCCGGAGTGCCCTTTCCCTCCCTGCCCCTGGGCCAGAGAAGTTCCCATCCTGCTCTGAGCCCTGCACACAGGCAAAGCGATCATTCTGTTGTGCCCTTGGTCTCCCAGGCAGCTCCCAACACCTCGACCTGCGGCTGCCTTTCCTCCAGGGCCCCTTCCCTGGAAGGACTCTGATCATTTGCCTTGATGTCTTTGTTCTTTGAATTTATTCTTCTTCATTCTGCCCTCCATCTTGCCTGCTGAAGCTTCCCTTCCTTTCTATTAGCTTCACGTGGGTGGGAGCTCTCCCTTCTAAAGCCGACTTTTCCACCCCACTGCATCCCGCCATGTGAACAATACAGGTTTTTCTTTCTCGCCTTATCGCTTCCTTTTTTTGTTGTTGTTCTGGGATGGGCCACGGAGAGCCTTCCTCTAATCAGGTATTCCTCAGCTGCCTTCCCACTGATTCTATGGATTTTAATTTGCTAACGTTTCCCTTCAGGCAGTTTCCAACATCCAGTTCCTAGGCCTTGCGCAGCGCTGAGTACACTGTTGGCACTCAACAAATATTAAATAATCATCATCCTCCTTTAAAAAAGAAAAAAAAGAAAGAAAGAAAGAAAGAAAGAAACCAGCTGCTCTTGAATCCTGCTTGTCAAAATAGAACGATTTGTGTTCAAGTCCTCACTCCACCGTGTCCAACCTAATTATGCCGAGGTCAATTTTGTTTTGCAGCTCAACAGCACATACTGTCTAAATCAGAATCAACTCCTCTGCTCCTTAGAAAGAAAATATATTCTGCCTTATTAATCATCTGGGCTTAGGAGCAAGAGACTGATTTGAGTACCCACAATCTGCACGACTGCACCAAGTGTGTGTAAAATAAATGGTATCTCTTCCCCAAGCTTACACTGTTTGGACAGGAGGATTGAGGAGAAATGAGATTTTATTGTAATGGGAGGTGGTATTGTTTCAATGGCACTGTTTCATCACTGTTCCTAAAACCATTTTCTTCATGATAACCTTTGCTTGTAATAAACCATCAAGTTGTCCTATACCCTTTTTGCCCCAGGCAGATTGTCACTTTCCTCCTGATCTGTAGGCTGATAGGGCCGAGCCAGCTGCTTAGGGTGGATTCGAGCTCCACCCCTTGCTAGCTGTGGAAACCTGGATGGCTTCCTTGACTTCTCTGAGCCTCAGGTCCCTTAGCTGGAAATGAGATTAAGAAAAGTACCCACTCCTAGGGAAATCGTGAGGATCAAACAAGTTAGCGCAGTACTTTGAAAAACTTGAAAAACGCTTGGCATGTTGTAAGTGCTCAGTAAATATTAGCCACTATTGTTTATATACTTAAAGCTATCAGCCAAGTTCCTTTTAATTCTCTGTACTCCCACACAGGTGCCCTAGCTCCATTTGGTGAGACATTTCCATCTTCTTGGAAGCAGGACCAGCAGTGGGGAGCGCCCAGGGTTTGTTATGGAGTAGGTCTGGATCCACATTCTCCCTCTACCACTTTTAGGATTTGGACAAATTAGTTGTTCTGATTTTCACTTTCCTTGGTTGTGCAAATGGGGTTCACACTCCTTTGCATGGCAAGTATGAAGGTTGACCTTTGGCATGAAGTGACCATCCACAATTGGTGGTGCCATCTTCTCTTCCCACCCCTGAGTTTCTTGGCTAAGTGTGGAATTACTGGGCCCCTGCTCATATCCAGCAATCCTGCTGCCCTGGCTCAGATTCTGATTTAAAGAAGGGATTAAAAAAAAAAAAAAAAAACACCTGAGAGGGCTAAAGAATGCAGGGGAGCTTTTTTTGTATTGAGGGCTCTCCCAGTCACAATGCTAAAGTCATTGCAGGATTTGTCATACTTGAATGAAAAAGGTTGTGTGACCAGGGGCCTCCCAGAGCAGTTATGTGTGTACAGGGGTGGAGGATTTAGGCTAATCACACATTAGTGTATCCGCAGAGAATGCATTTTTCATTGGTCATTCACTTCATTTTTCATTTGCTATTTTTCATTACGGTATTAAACTGTGTGATAAATGAAAGGTAGAGGAACTTGACAGATGATTTGATTTCCGCCCTTGTCAGATTATTTGGCTTAGTTTCCTTATGAAAATAGAAGGCAGGCTCTGTAAAATTGTTCTTGTGGATTTGCTTTTCAGCATGTGTTTCCCGCCACTGCCATATCTAATCTATCTATTTACCTATGATTCAGTTACTGATCTGTATCCCTCCGGAGCCTGGATACATATTGACAAAGTTTCCTTTTTGCTACAGTGGGTAGTATCTAAGGAACATTCCCGTGAACTCCCAATTCTTTTTCTACATAGCTTCTCCCCATCCTGTATTATTAAAGGGCCTTCAATTACAGCATGCTCACAAAAGACACAGACTCTGCAACAAAAGGAAGTCTGTCCATTCTTCTGTTTAAATACAATAGCAGATTCTGCCTCCCTCTTGGTGATTCGGAAAGGATAAATACAATATTGAGCATACTCTGCCACGTAAGGGCTGCCAAAGCCAGGGATTGCAATGTAGCTATTCATCCCAACACTCACAAAACTTTATGAAACTTGTCATTGTGAGTCCTTCTGGGGGTAAAAAGGGACTGGAACTCTATAGACGCTATTACCTTCATAAATAATCACACTGCCTGAGGAAGACAAAGCTGCAGAAGAAAGAAAGAGAGAAAAAAAGATGTTCCACCTTTTTTCCCCCCTCTTGGTAGGCACAAAAAAAAAAAAAAAAAAAGGTTCCAAGACGGATCCACATGTTTATCTGTCTTGCTGCAGCTTTCAGCAAAACTGATGTGATATGGTAAAAATAGTCTCTAAGTAGTAGCAGCTTCACTTAGACAACAAGCAAATAAAAATGTGAGCCTCTCTTGATTCGGACAGCTTCAAAGAAAATGGAAGCGATGCAGTAAATCCTTAAGCTTAATAACAGTTAATTGTGAGCTGCTAAAACCGAGGAGCGAGGGAGAAATGGTTTAGGAGCCACCTGTCTTAAAGAGCACCCCCATTTTCAAGTGTGCACAGAGTGATGCCGCTCCACTTCCCCGCTTCCTTCTCCCCAAAGCTTGTAAGTAATCTCAGGCTTTTATAAAAGCCTTGCCTTCTAAACTCTCCATTAAGCAGCATTCAAAAATGCGTGCTGAAAGTCCCAGTTATTAGCCTTGGTGCACATCAAGCCCCTCTCTCCTCCTGTTAATGCGAGCAGTTACTCTGCTCTTGACCTATTAAAACTTTGTTTGCTATTATACTTGCTGGCAAGCTAGTCATGCGGAAAGGTGTTGAGGAAATGAGCCGGTGTGTTCCCCAGGTGATATAAACACTTTATCAAGCTGATCCCTGCCATGTTATGTAAACTATACCAGGTAGCATTCATTTTAAACAAAGAGATAAACAGATCTAATATGCTTCAGGGCATCATGCTTTATGCATGAACTACTTTTTATTTTTATATTTGAGATTTCTCTCTCTCTCTCTATTTCTCTTGTCTGTTTTTTACACACTCCATTGTAGTGGAAAAGAAAAATGATGTCTTAACCACAACCAGAGCTGCACCTCCAATTTCTATTCTGAGAGTGATGGGCTGGTTAACCCCATGTTAACTTTTTAATTAATTTTTAACTGAAACTTTATTAATAGCTGGAATGAGAACAACTCAAAGTTAAGCAAAGTAATCTGCAGAGAAGAAATTATGAATCTACACATTACAATTTATGTGTATACACATACTTGGAAACTTATATTAGCCATCTAAATTGTCACTTCAATCCCCCAGATTTCATTGAACATTTATGTGTAAGGTAATGAGCTATAACACGGGGGTTTACTTTGTACTTTTCTACAGGGTTTTCTTTCATCCTCACATGATCCTTTGAACTGGATCATTATCATTATATCAATTTTACAGATAAAGATATTGAGGCTAAGAAAGTAGAATAACTTGTCTGAAGTTATCTAGCTCTGAGACAAGATTTAAAGTCAGGTGCATGCATCTTTAGAGTCCTGCCCTTGGTACAGGGAGGTGGAGGTGAACATGGGCTGTGGGGTCAGAGCCCATGATGGGTTCAAATCCTAGCCCCACTGCTTATTGGTCTGTAAACTTGGGATAAGTTACTTAACATTTCTGTACTTTCTCAACCTTGTAAAATGGGGTTCATAACAGTTCTAACTTCAAAGGGTTTGGAATTAAATGAGATGATATAAATTATATTGGCTGGCACAGAGGAAGTTCTCACAGACTATTTGCTGCTATTATTACTGTTGTTAATTTTATTATCATGTATTCCACTGCCTCCCAAACATGACAGTAGTGGATATTTAACCATTATAACCTCTCAACCTAGAAAGTAAGTCCCTTGACCCTAGAAGAACTAAGGCTAGGAGAATTTTTAATGTCATAATACTCTTCATTAAAACCATGACTCTTGACCATAACTTTTGCAAGCTCTACATTAAACAGTACAAGAATTCTACTACTCTAATCCTGAACCCTGTTCCCTCCATCTAACGCAATTTCCAAAAAAATAAGCTAACTCAGGATGAAGTTTATATCTCATTACCTACTGTATTAAACTGAATGTCTTAATTTAGTCAGAAAGTTGGATATGTATGAGGCCATATCATGTGATTTATATCTTCTAGTTTAAGTGGAAATGTCAGGGTTGATACTGTGTACACAGCATTGTCAACCTATGGACTATTTTCAGTAGAAGGCAAGTTACATGGACTTCCACCTCTGGCTTCCTCCATCCTGATCCGCAAGAGTCATGACTTGATTAGTTGGCCCTTCAGAGGGCTGGGGCTCCTCTCCTTTCTTCTCTGCTAGCAAGACTTAGGATGAGATCTCCTCCCTGCCCCACCACATGTCCTCCATTAGCTTCTACACACACATGTGCAACAAGAGTTGGTAAGTGACAGATTGCTTTTAAAAAGAAAGTAATCCCTGTATAGCATGAGCCAACCCAGTGAATGTTCAGATTCTTCTAGGTTGGATGCAGTGCTGTCGTGTTGACCAGAACCAAACAGATCTCTGGATTCAGAGTCAACCCAGTTTCTTCACATGGACACAGATTCTGTTTTCCAGTTTCCTTATTTGCTAAGTAAGAGCAATTAACCTCACAAAGTATGGCTATTTGTGGTGTATTTATAGAATAATTTGTTAGGATTATTTGCATCTGCACTGAAATTGGTTTTGAGTTCTTTCCAACTGGAGAGATCCATCAAAAGGACTGAAAATGAGTGAAAATGATAGGAGTATGTTCCAAATGCAACAGAAAGCCACTCTCCCACCAAATGTATTTTTGGCTGCATTCCCTCTTTCTTTATATAGCCAAGATAATTCCACCCAAGAGATAAGGCTAACTATTGATATTGGGTAGGAGCAGGGACTAGATGACCAGTACCATTTGCATCTTTGAAAAGAATTTGAAAGACTGTGACTATTAACATGGACTAGAGGACATTCTCTAGAGGGTTACCTCTGAAAGGAACTGAAAAATACTCCTTTTAAGCACTCTTTCAAAAAGTTTTCCCATGTTTATTTTTGCATCCCTTCTAGAAGGCTGAACTTTTGATAATCGACATTTCTCTTACCACAAAGCCTTAATTTAGTCTTTATTCTACACAGTTGTTTTCAATTTCCTTCTATTACTAGATTTTAAGATCCTTGAGGGAACATCCCATTTCATATTCATCTTTATGCCCTTCAAGCCATCTGGTAGAGATTGTTGCACATAGAATTTGGGTTGAAAAAACACAAAAAAAAATGACCTAATGACACCCTGTACCTCCTGGGTAAAAACTGACTCAGTAGGAGCACTGGAAGCACTCAACAGATGCTTATGTGAATGAATCAATAAGTGAATGAACAGGCATTTAAGGAGCTGCTGCACATCCTCCACATAGAGATCCAAGAGCTAAAAGGCAGCTGGCAGTGGAGCTGTGTCTAAATACCATGCTAACTGGATCTCATGATCCATCCCCTGTTCTCCAAAAAAAAAAAAAAAAAAAAACCCTGTTTAGTGACATTCATGAAAAGTCAGCTAGAAAAACTGAGTAAGGATTCAACTGAAGCAGCAAATCATACCCTCTTTTGGCATCCTGGTCCCTTTTGGGAATCTGAGCAAATTCTTTCCCCAAGCACAATGCACTTGTATCCTTATACAGTTTTGTACACAGTGTTTCCTGTGATGTGGGATGACCAAACAGATGCCCAGGTTAGCAGTTTGGCTGAAATAATAAAGAAGTTTAGGTTTAAATCATGAGATCGGGGACTGTTTATTTCTCTCTTTGTAGTTTTCTCACTTGTAAAATGGACATGATATACTCCTAACCTCACAGGATTGTTCTGGAACTCCAATGAGAAAACCTGATTTGTATTTGAAAATACCTGGTAGACTGTAAAGCACTATATTCATGAAAGGTGTTATAAGGATTATGCTCATTGCACTGGGACAGGGTAGGTATTTGAACCTTCAAGTCAGCCTCTTCTATTCCCTTCTCCTCTAGCCTTTGTTTCACTGACTCCCATGTATTCTTTGTTTAGATGAGTACCTCCCTACTAGCCTATAAGCTCCATTAAGGCCAGAAATGCGATTTTATTAATCTCTTTTTGTCGCCTCTTTCTCTTCATCCTAGAATAAAGCTTTATATGTAATTTACAATTACATAACATTTAGAAAGATATTTCAGATAGGAGCTAAGTCTCCTGGTATAAATAGTGGTGGCATGAACTGTAGGGAGAATCAAATATATAAATGGATTGGTCTGACGCACCCCATTTTGATAAAATACTGTATTCAGGAACACACTTGCTTTATAAGTCCTGGAACAATCACTGACTGGAGAAGGGGGTGATTTATTAAGCAGCTAAAACATCCTCACTGCTATAGGATAAGCTTTTCAGCCTTTACCTCCATTTGTGAGCAACTGAAAATCAAAGAACTAATAAAATCCAATCACCCAGAACTTCTTCCCGTAGACAGACTGAATGATAACTTTTTAATTTAGGCAGGTAGAGAATTATTACAGTAGGACTCTAGGGCAGGAATGTGTTAATAAAATCATTCTCTCTGCCTTTTCATTTAAAATAATCCCTTGAGCTGATTAAATGAAATATCACTTGTTTAATAACTGACAGAACATTATTTTTAAGCACAAATGTTTTGCATATCTTGGCTTCCCATTTTTAATTCCAGGCACAGAAGGGTGGAGGCACTGACATCACACAGAGGGAGTCGAGCTCTGCGCTCCGATGCAGTTTGCCCTGTCATTGTGGCATCTATAATTTAGTGTGAAGCAGCGAGGTAGACAGGGCATTATCATTAGAAACCATTCTGAACAGGGATATAAAACACAGTCGCAATAACACTTGTCAGAAAGGTGACTCCAGTCAGAACTCATATCCACGAGTTTCAAGATAAATGCTGACACGGCAGCCATCCTACAAAGACTATTATTGCTTAAAAAAAAAAGCAAGCCAAACCCCCAAACAAAGCAAACCCATGAACCTTCCCCAGGGTGAACAAGTTAGTGTGAAGTTTGCATCTGGGGTGGCATAAACTTTCCATGATTTACAGCAAGCATATCCCTTCTCCACTTGGATAAGGTATTTTATGATGCCACAGAGGAAGGATCCAATAGCATTTTGGGTTTAATGATGTTAAGCTATTTGGAATTCTTCCCCCCCTGTTATTTGGAATATATGAGCTGTGCCCCTAAAACAGGTCATTAGCTGTGCTGGGGATGGGTTCATCGCCTTACCCACAGGACCGCTCAGCTGGTGCTGGCATTTTCCCTGTCTTCTACATTTAGAAAAATCTCTTTTGATTTGGTACTAGGCTATGATTTAATAACCCTGTTCTGCTGACTTCATAAGCTGTGAAACCTTGGAGAAAAATCCCAAATCTGAATTACAGTTCTAATTACTCTAGCTCAGGCAAAGGGTTTCAGCATCGAAGGTGTTCTAGGAATGTGCATTCCACACCCAGTGCTGTTTGTGGCCAGAGGTCCTGGGGCTACATCCTCACTCACTTCTTTTCTTCGAATGCAGCCACTTTCCAGGCGCCCTTTCTTTCTGCAAGACTGGAGGAGCTAACTGCCTGGTGATTCAGTGCAAACAATTTTTCCTGAGCTCCCAGAACTTAGTCAGAGAGCACGCTTTGGCTTCGGAAAAATGGACATATTGTAAATTTAAATTTACACTATCAGGGTTGTTTTCAGTATGAAAGGATTCACTGTGATATAAAAGCATAGCTTTAAAAAGTTATTTCCCTTTTATCTGATTACTTGATTTTAAATAACGACATGTATTTTAAAATAAATTCTCAGTTTTTAAATGTTTGATTAATTTTCTAATAATTAAAAATATTAGAATTTAAAGCAGGCATGTGGTCAAAAAAGATTCAATTAAAAATGACATAAATGAACTTATTTACAAAATAGGAATAGACTCAGAGACATAGAAAACAAACTTATGGTTACCAAAGGGGATAGTGAGAGGTGGGGAAGAAATAAAATAGGAGTTTGGGATTAACAGATAAATGCTACTATATATAAAATAGACAAACAGCGAGGACCTACTGGGTAGCACAGGAAATATACTCAATATCTTGTAATAACCTATCAGGGAAAAGAATCTGAAGTGTTCTTTTTCCTTATAGGTTATATATAGTTGATTCACTTTTCTATATACCGGAAACTAACATAACTTGGTAATCAACTATTATGCTCCAGAAAAAAAGGCAGGAAAAAAGTTCAAGCAATATGAAAGGTTATAGCACAGTGAAAACAAACCTTCCTCCTAACTCTGACCCCAAGTTTCCTTGAATCTCTTCCCAAGGCAGTTTCTTATATGTCCCCTGTTTCTTCTATGTCCCTGCAGAGGTGTTTTATGCATTTACCAGTACATGTGTCTATAGTTATTTTCTTGGTGCCCAAATGATAACAGCCTATTTATGTTGTTTTGCCTCTTGCTTTTTTTTTTTGTTTGCTTTTGTTTAATAGCTTGGAACCTGTTACATGTTTGAATACGTATATCTTCCACATTCTTTCTAATGGCAGCATATATTTTAGTCTATAGGTGTAATGCCAAGTCTTCATTACAGATTAATTATAGATTTTTTTTTTTGCAAGAGCAAGGAAGTTGGAATGGATATTCTCATCAATGTTTTTTTGTAGAAAGGATTACTTTAAGCAGGTAATTCTAGTAGGATATTTAAGGTTCCTTTGTGAAATCTGTCTGAGGAGGGGAATTAAGATTTGAAAGCTAACATTTTAGAGTAGGGTGGCACCCATTCAGAATGACCTGAAAGGCAAGATGGATGTGGACACCTAAAATGACGAGAAAACATTCTTTTTTTTTAAGTTCTAAAAATGTGATTAAATAGGGAATAAAATTCTTTTACAATGTAAGATATTCCTCTAGGGCCCTGTGAACACCTTCCAGGGGCTAAAGAGGCAGCAGCCTGTTAGCAACTTAAGCTTGAAGCAAGTTAAGCTTCAATGAGTGAAATCACCAGGATGCTACCTCCTCCTCCTAAAAAGCATAGAAACGGCTCAGTTTCAAGGCAAAAGCCACAGATTGCTTCCTCTGTGCTCCTGCTTCCTAAGTGGAAAGGAATAAAATTGTTTAATATTTATTTATCTCTTGGAAATTCTGAAGGTCACCCCTGTTATGTATCTTGACACCTTGTAGTTATCCTTTCTGGTCCTGTGACTGTCACTGAGTGATGACTTGTGCATCTTGCCCTTGACCATCTTGCTGCCCCTCACCCCACCCCTCAGACCCCAGCTCCTTGAATGCAACTCTGGCACAGGCTTTGTAGATAGTGGGATGTGTTAATTGCAACATGAGTCTCCATTCACTCAAATTACAGTAGAAAGAGGACATTCTGCTTAAGTATGAAGCAGAGAAAGTTCTTCCGGAACAGAAAGTTCTCCTAGTCTTTTCTTATAATGGCACCCATTTGAGAGAAAGACACTTTGAGGAGAAAAATCAGTATGCCTAATCACCCTGCCTATGCATGGTTGAAGAACAACACAATTTTATAACAAGTTTAACCATCTCTCATCCAAATGCCACCACCATTAAGAGATCCACATATTAAAGAAATCAGTATATTATCAAGGGGAAAAAAAGAGGATGATAATTCTTCTGATCTTGATACACATGGACATGTCAATGATGGGACTGTTCATGAAGCTTCAGTAAATCAGTGGTTTAGTTACAACTGGAAGATATACTTCTCAACCATCATTTTGGGGACAAGCCAAATTATACTTTCCTATTACCACTTGGGAAGATTGATTCAGTTTCAGGCTGATCTGGTTATTTTCGAGAGAGGATAAGTCACTAATTTTACTAGTATATTATTAAAGACTGAATTTTTATTTGTAGTGATACCATAAACACATTGCCTTCAACTTTTCCTCATCCCTTGTAATGAAATTATATATCAAAATGGCTGGGTCACTATGTTATATAGCAGAAATTAACAGAACACTTTAAATCAACTACACATAAAAATTTAAAAAAAGAAGGTAAGTTTTTCTGATTTGGAGAATCAATAATTAAAAATCTGTTCTTCCTAATGTGTGATCACTCCAATCAAGAATAAAAGTGCAAAAAACACATGCACCTATATGTTCCCTGCAGCACTATGCACAATAGTCAAGACGTGGAAATAACCTAAATGTCCATCGACAGATGAATGGATTAAAAAGATGTGAGATATATATATAGAATGGAATACTACTCAGCCATAAAAAGAACACAATAATGTCATTTTCAGCAATATGGATGGGACTAGATACTCTCATACTAAGTGAAGTAAGTCAGAAAGAGAAAGACAAATACCATAACATATGGCACAGATGAACCTTTCCACAGAAAAGAAACTCATGGACTTGGAAAACAGACTTGTGGTTGCCAAGGGGGAGGGGGGAGGGAGCAGGATGGACTGGGAATCTGGGGTTAATAGATGCAAACTATTGCATTTGGAATGGATAAGCAATGAGATCCTGCTGTATAGCACTGGGAACTATATCTAGTCACTTGTGATGAGCATGATGGAGGATAATGTGAGAAAAAGAATGTATATATGTATGTGTGACTGGGTCACTTTGCTGTACAGTAGAAAATTGACAGCACACTTTAAACCAACTATAATGAAAAAAAAATCACTTTAAAAAATGAGAGGAAAAAAGAGGGAAAAAAAGAAGAAAAAGAGAGAGAAAGGAGGAAAAAAAGAAAAGAAAAAGTCACCCTGCTCTCTGGAGGATCTGCTGTGTAAGTTCTAGCTGTGTGAGTCAAGGTTGCTTGGGGGTGAATTGGGTCTTCAGAATGGCTGTACAGGACTGCTGTCTGGCAGACATGGGAAGTAGTTTTCTCTAGATGACCAAGTGGCTCAGAAAAGTTTCAGTGCTGTGACCAGACATCAGGATATACAGGGGTGGTGATGTGAATCCTCATTTTGAACAAGATTCTCTGCATTTTCAAGTTGGAGAACTTCGACCCAAAACAGCAGTAGCTGGCTTCATAAACGTGAAGTGGAAGAAACACAAGGCTTTTGTAATGCCCAGAAAAGATCTATCACTGAATGTATCATTAAAAAAGAAACACGGGTGGTAAGCTCATAAATTTGCAGGGAAAATAGCCCCTGGAGAGTAATTTGGTATTCCAAGCTGATTTGGGTAACTCTGGAGCAAGTAATGCTTTTATAGCGCATGTTCAGCAGATTCTAGATACAAGGGGAACTCTTCAACTTCTCTTCCCTGAACAAATCATCATGAAGTCATATACATTATATATGAAACAAAAGCAATAAACAAAACACACTGAATTTTCTGGCTAGCAACCAGGAGTTTGGGTTTACAGCAAATGCATTTTCCTTCTCTGGAAGCAAACTAAATTACATAGAGATTAAGTTAGGTGGAGTGATGAATTTCATCACAAACTGTGTTGGATAATCTAACTTGGATGTTGAAGTCAACGGCAGCTGCTATGGATATGGCATTAGAGTGTAAAAATCCAGGAGACCACGGTTTGCCTACAAAAACAGGAAAATCACAAGACAGCTCCATAAGCCTTGTGCCACACTATTTGCCAAATGTAAAAACTGAGGTCTTTAGATCACTTGATGTTTTTAAGAGCACTTTCCTATTTATTATGTTGATGCCCTCAACAACCCTGTGAGTAAATGCCAGTTTCATTTTGTGGGTAAGGAATATGGCACAAAGTGTTAAAATCCAAGCTTCAGGCAAGCCAGCTGGTAGAGACAGAACTGGGAGTGGCTTATGGGTTGCTGACTTCTGGGATAGGTCTCTTTCTCTGTTACTACAACTGTCTCATTAAAGCAGTTCATTTCCTTAGCACATAGTAGGTGTTGAACAAATGAACACATTAACAGTGACGTGTTAGATAATCATTAAGAATAGGGATGGAGCCATTGGGAAGTGACAAGGAAAGAGTACTAATTGGAAGAAGATGAAAAGTTATCACTACTATTAGCAACTAATTTTGGTATTCTTTAATCATGAAATTGAGGTAGAGGTTTTAAAAACTATTACGAGGAAACTCCGGTCATATTTCCTACATAAAGAGAAGATGAAAAAGCAGTGTTTCTTTTTTAAGAAGAACACAGATAATTCCCCGGTAATAATATTATGGAAACTGTTTTTTGTTTTGTTTTGTTTTTGTTTGTTTGTTTGTTTTTTGTTTTTTTAACATAGGGGCAGCCCTATATTAAGTGCTACCTGACTTATGCCTAAAAGCTCCACAAGGCAGGCTCAAAGCTTTGCTTTAATCATCAGCTAGAATTTTAGGTCATTTGGAAAGTATAAAAAGGGATTGTGTGGCAATCAATTCCTTTTATTTGTTCTTTCTTTTGTCTTTGTCACTTATGTAGAAATAGAAAACAAATTATAGCTACCCTGTAGCTCTCACATGTCAGAATAATTTAGTTTCAATAGACTTGGTGATACTGTTTAAACCCTGAAAGTTAATAAACATGGATTTGTAGAATTAAAAATATTGAACTATTGGAGTGCTACCAACTCACAAAATTAAAGTTTTATAACCCAAAGTAGAAGACTGTATTCCACAGTTTAAATATTTCATATCTGACATTTTCCAACTCGACAATGTGAAGTCAGTCTTATTTTGATTTTTCAATCCAGTATGAGTTTGGGAGTTTAATTCAAAATCAAGACAAAACCATTTTGAAGGCTACCTTCTTGTTCTGTTGTTCCCTTTTACTATGCAGTGCATTTGCTTTTCCACTTTGGGAAACAAACTTTCCTAGCTAATGTTGTTGTGTGTATATTGGACAATGCTGTGACTAGGAATTAACCAGTGGACATATATCACTAATGGATAAGACCCTCAAAAATATGAGTCTCTAATGTGATTAGTATATGACCAGATTTGACTATATAGTCAAAGTATTTAAAAAAAAATATTGTGAACTACAACAGAAGCTTCTCAGAAGTGACCATCTCAAGCAGAGATAATAATTGAAAGTTGGGTCATATGGTTTGGGAAGATCTCCCCTGAAGAACCTCAAGGTAACCAGAAGTGCCTTTTCAGGCTGTGGAGGTACTTGCGTTAGTTGTATGGCCAGATGAAGCTCTATGGTGGAAGGTTTTCTTGCTATTCCAGTGCAGCAGCTAGATACTTTTTTCCCTTGAAAGGCCTTTGGAATCTATTAAGGGTCTTATGTATGTCACAAAGAGACTTCTACCAAAAAGCAGACACAAAGAAATGAATGTGCTGGAAGGGCCACAGTGTTCCCATAGAAAGGCTATATAATACCTGAAGGGATTGCTCACTTAGGTGACCTTGTTCTTTGAGAGTGTCTGATGCAAGTATATATTTTGACTATAAGGAAATTGGATAAATCAGTACATCTTAATGTTCAAGGTGGGCATAGTCGAAAATGAAGATCTGTAAATATTGGTACCATTTTGGGGTGGGGGGCTGGCTTTGGTTATGACCAGGGACTGCTGATGTGTATCAGCTGTGTGGACAATGAAAGGCAGGTCCACCTCTGAGGACTGAGACATAGGTTATGACAGATCCTGCCATCCTATCTACTTTCCCATCCTCACTCCTTACCTTGGGTATGAGCAGGGGGAGTCCCTCTAACTATTCCACCTCACCAGAAGAGGAAACACTGAACTCAAGTCCTCTTCTAAGTTCCTTTCACCAAATCTGAAACTTTGGGGAGGGCTTTTTTGACTGTGGTTTAATGAAGACTGACAGAATGTTAACTCCAAGTCAGCAAGGATCTCTTTAGATCCATTTTGTTGTCAAATTCACTTTCTGAGTAAATGGGAAGTCTAACACCCATCGTTTCTTAGATAATGTTTTAATATCCTGCATTGAATAAAACTTTTTTTTAAACCAGGTTTCAATGGTAGCACAGAACCCCACAAGGGGCGAGGGGGTTGCAGATGGCTGCATTACTCCAAATGTTCAAGCTTGACTGACCCATTTCATCAGCACTGTCAGAGCCTCGCACTGATACATGTTGACAACATTTAATCTTAAAAAATTGAAAGAAATGAATTAATATGCAAATTTCATCAGCTTTGTAATAAAAATGTCCTTGAAAAAAAACAGTGAACATGACCCCTGAGGAATTGTGTGAATTATCCCAGCTCAATTCTTTAAGTTAGTCAGAGGTACGCAGGTCCGCAAGGAAATCAGTGCAGATTTGACTTGGAAATAATTATGATGAAGAACAAAACACAAGCAGGTTGAATAAATGTAACAACTTGGGAAAAAGTCTTAGTCCTGTTTGTTATTCACTTTGAATTAACAGGATTAGGTTTGGTTTTTGAAAATAAAGGAACATCACCGTGTAATTTTAACACCTACGTAATGTGAAAACAATATTTTTTTTAACTATCAATTTTAGCGCATATTAAAAATCACATCTGACAAAATCAGGTTTTTTGGGGGACTGGGGGGGACATAACAGAATTCAGCTTTTTGAGAAAAGGGAGGATTGTAAGGAACTCTTGCGTTTAGACCATGGTTTATATGGAATTTTGGGGTTGACCATTTTGACAGGTCAACTCACCTCTAATACAAATAAGAATGAATAATTTTTACTGATGTGGAAGTGACCAGTTATTTCACTGAATTTATCAAATTGATGGGACCATGAAGACACACTCTCTAGTGTGAGTCTGACTTATCATAATCTCCACACAGATAAGTGGAAACTCCATGTTAAACTACAAACTCGGTCCAGGAAGACAGTCCTCTAGGTAGGCGTGCAACTATGGCTCTCTGTTTTTGGGTCTAGATTTAACTCTAGGAAGTGATAATGGGGGTTAGTCACAACTAGTGAATACTTCTGTGTAAAAGCTCAAGGTTTTTAATGTCCCCAAAGAAGATATGAATGTTGACGAAGGCATATCAACCATGAAACAAAGCCAAATGAAAAACTGATATCAATGACAGCTTCCCAGAAGTCAAAATGAAGGAATGAATGGCTCCAGGATGGATTTTCTTTCCTTCCCACAAGTAAATTCTCATTAATTTAAATAGATGGGTAAATATAAAGGGACGATGTGTGGTTTCCTGTCGATCCTCTGCATCTTGGTACTACAGGCGGAAACACTGTCTCCCCCGTCACCTCCGCACAGTGAATCACCCAAGCTCTGGGGTCTGGAAGGAAGTCACCTTGCCATCGGTTCAGTCCTCATTCTGAGCACTGCTGGATTTACCAAGGTGAAGTCTACACAATTAAACTGAAGCTCTTTTTAAGATATCTGTGTATTTTAATGCTTGTTTAAAAACATAAAAGCCACACCCCAAACTGACACTCTCACATGAAGACCCCAAATGAGGGTTGTTAACAATCTGCAAAACTCCACATAGTCTTTGAGAAGCTCTGAAATCCTGTAACTTTCCCGATTTCACGTATCCTTGGAAGACCCAAGCACTATAATACAGACTTTGTCCAACCAAATTAATCTCATCTGTAAGCTTTTGTGGTTCTCTACAAAAGGCTTTTAAGTTTCCCCTTTCTTTCTTAATCTACCATCAGTAAAATCCTACTTTTATAGTGCCCTTTGCACCTGCTTGCATAAAATGAATAACCCAACAGTTTAATTATGCACTGTTCTATCGGTTGGGAAGTGATATAAACTTGCAGATAGAAAAAAGAATAAAAACCTCTTTTGGTATCCAAAATTAATATATGTCAAGCTCAGGGTAAATCTTAATCTTTTTGAAACATTTTTTTTCTAAAATAGATGTTCTTTTATCATCTGGCACATCAAGACCCGTTGGAGGGAGGGAATAAAAAAAAAAAGAGGCATTTGGTTAACATGCTACAGAACAGCACTCTCTTTTCTACCTCACTTCAGGCTGTTCTTGAAAGATCTGAACAGTTGTATAATAATGAAAAATGGGCAATACTTGTGGGGCATTGCCTGCGCTCACATACCTCCGCCCACGCATTCATCATTCTGCAGGTATTGTCAGGGAAAGTTTAATTGCATAAACACTCTGTAACTGTCCTGTCATATTTCTTGTCAGTCTGGATTCCCTCTCCAGGCTCACTATCTCACAAAACTATAATTGAATTGCTACCAAATCACAAGAGTCCACCCCTCCCAAATAAAATCTTTATGAATAGAATTTGTTTCCTATCAGCAGATTTGACAAATTGTGGCAGAGGAAGGGCCTTGGTGATAATTTTTGAGTTTATTCTCAATCTGGCTATTTGCTGAATGCTCTTATCTATTTAAAAAAATTTGAAAGCCCCAGTGGGGGTGGGGGGTGAGGGAGCACCCAACAACCTAAGGGGTTCTGTAGTAATAATTCTGCAGGACCCAAGGAAGCCAGCAGAAAAACGAGAAGATTATCTTTGCCCTACTGTGAAAGGGTGCCATTGGTAAATGCAAGACATTCGAATTAATTCAGAATTAAATTGGGAATCTGTCAAAGCCGAGATTTCACCAAACTATGTGGATTCTTAGTTATGAGGTATTAAGGACCCAATTTAGTCGAGTGTTTATTCCATTAAACTTGCACTTCGTTTCTCCTTGCACCAAACCTTTCAGTGATCATTACTCATGTATAAGCTCTGAGCAGCCAGATTCTTTGACAGATCTTTAGGACCATGAACAAATGAAAATTAATCAAAGGCATGACATGCAATTTACTAAAATATGTGATCATGAAATTTTAATGCATTTACAACATTGTCAAAGTATTAATAGTTTCCCCCAAACAAATGAAACAGAATGTATCTGATGTGGAGTGAGGATTATTTCTGTCTAGTCTTTGTTTCCTTTTACACTCTTGGAAGCTGTGTCTCCACCCTCCCCATCCCCCACCCCCATTTCACCGTGTGAATTCTTTAGCAAAGGCTGGAATACCAGCCCTTCTCTTTTATAATTCCATTGGTGGTATGGGCATGAAATATGGCTCTTGGTGAATAACTCTTAAATGGGACTGGGCTTCACCCAGATTGACAACTGTCTGATTGTTTATGTTTTTTAAATGTGCTTATCAAAACCGTGTAGGATTGATGGGTGTTTTTAGATGAAGTTATGTTTTCGCAACAGACTTAATTTAGGACTAAGGTTAAGGCTTAGGATAAATGAGTGCATTAGATGATTAAAGAACATTTGTCTTGTGGGACATTTAAGTCATTTATTTATGACACTTAAAAACAAGCTAGGAAAGAAAGCATCAAGGCTTTAACGAATCCGTTTATACAAATGTTAAACTAAAACTAATGACTTTTTTAATGGCAACTCCAAGATATGCCAGTTTACTAAATATCCAGAGGCAGAATCAAATGTGCAGTGGAGTAAACATGATGAAAAAATATTGGAATTAAAAAAAAAAAGTCGCAGTGCTATTTGTGTGTATGTATGCCCACGTGTACCTTTCTCCAAAAGGTGTTTTTAAAAATTGTAGTTGCTCCTTTCTTTGAGCAACTAAGTCTTCTGCCTCTCTTTTATTTTTAAAAAGCTCTCTTTTATTTTTAAAATGCTCTCTTTTATTTTAAATAGAAGAAGATTTTTTGATGGTATAGGAATTTGGACTACGGTACTGCACTGTACTGCATATGATAAAATACCTTGTCAGGGACGACAGGATGGCTCAGGGGATTGGTAATGGGATATATAGAGCCTTTCACCCACAGGTCATTGGCTTGAATTTAGTCCAGGTTGGCAGTGACTAAAAGTCATTAACATCTCATGACTGCTTGGTGGCCTGTATGAAACGAGTTTCTTTCTTTATTTATTTAAGTCTGTATATAGGACCTCTGGCTAGGGCATCTGGGCATGTCTCTTGCTTTTACAGAAGCCTTCCACCAGATCCACACTCATTCCAGTTCTCAAGATTAGTGATGAACTGAAGCCCACCTACACAAAATAAATTGATGCATTTAAAGTTCAAACCAATAGCTGGGTATCTCCACCCCGTTATCTGGCACAGACCGGAAGGGTGCATGCAAACTGATTTGAGGGTAAAAGGAGGCATAGGTTGTAGAGACCTGACATCCCATTCATAGTCACTTAGTCTTTGGTGAAGTATAATCCATGTTCTGGCTATGGCCACATGGCAATGGTGCAGCTAGATAAAAGGGGGAAATATCACTTAAGCACATCACGTATGCTTTGCAGCAGCTACTCTTTGGATCATAAGCAGAACACATTTTAACAGGCCAGGCTAGAAGCTGCAAACCCTTGGAGACCAACATTGGGGTCTAGTTGAAAGTGGACCTGGGCAAGCTCCATGCTAGTCTTAGGAAAGGGGAAGTCAGGAGGCATAATCCAGACAAGTGGGATGGACCTATGAGAAGAAGAATTATATATCTCTTGCTATGCTTTAAGAACACTGAGTATATGAGAGAAAAAAAGGTGGATCTGCAAAATTGAATCTATGTATTAGAGAGGTTAGAGGAAGGTGAATTACATATTAAATTATTTATTTCCAAGAGTCTTTCCTCTTAGATGGAACCCTTCCAAAAGGACTTCATTTCAGGGGTGTGTATGTGTGTGTGTGTTTTCAGAAGCACAACCTTGGGTACTGTGATCCAAGTAGAATGTGGGCCCTTTAAGAAAGATAACCAGAACATGGTGACAGTGAAGCCCAAATTCAAGTCTTTGAAGGTTGGCACAGGAGCCAACTTTGTCACCTAAGCCCTGGACAGACTGCCCCTAAGGAATAACTTTGGTAATAAGTAAATGTTTAGCTCAACAGAATGAATAGTAATGACAACACTTACTGAACACTTATGATGTGCCATACTCTGGTTCTAAGCATCTTAGATGTACTAATTACACTATAAGGAATGTTAATATGTTAATTCATATAAAGTTAAAACTGACAGGTGAATATTCCTACCCTATTCTCTAAACTATGCTAGAGGGCCAAAATTCTGCAATGGGGAAGCTGAGGCACATGTAAATTAATTAATCTGCTCAAGGTCGAATTTCTAATAAGTGACAGAGCCAGGAAGACTCTGTGCTCATGTATTTGTAGCTGCTACAGAAATCATTGAGGGAGGATTCCTATAATTTGGGTGAGGGCTGTCATCTTCATAGATATCTATTCTGTTATTCAAGTGACCTACAAATTAACCAGACTGTAGATTTAAAAAAAAATCTATAATATAGGTAGTGCAATTGCATGCATTGCTACAGATCAGAGAAAATGATGTAGGAACTGATTACTACCACCACACTATATCTCCTGTCCTGCCACCCTGACTTTTGTTCTTGTATCCACAACCCAAGGTGACTGGTTAGGGTTATCACCCATGGGAGAGGAGCAACATAGAAAGCTCTAGACAGCCATAATCACACCCTCACACCAACATCTTTTGGTGTATTGCTTTGGTGGGTGGGGAACCAGAGACTTTTCTGCTCTGCCTATTAAATGAAGGAATGGAAAGATGGGAAAAGAGGGATGGGGACCCTGCCAATCGAAGCCGAGAGCTGCTCTAAAAACTGTGAAACTTGGAGCTGACAGGTCTTAGAACTTTTCAGTTGATCTCTAGATTCATCTAGGAGCAAATGTTTAGGAGAGTTTGAAGGGCTCCCTGAAGACTGAGGAGAGACATTTGGAGAGTGACCAGAGGAACTGGATAATCTAAGCTCCAAGCTAAGTGGGCGGATTCTGATCCTGCCTGCATAGGTGGGCCCTCGAAGTAGAGTCTGTCAAGGATGGGGAGGAATGGCCTCCGGGGAGCAGGAGTAGATCGTGTGCTTCATTACATGTTTCTTGGGTGTTAGAAGGAGTTTCTCTCCTTAAAAAAAAAGAGGTTCCCATTGTCAAATAAATTGGGAAAGCCTAGTTCAAACAAAATAAATAGACTTACTGATCACACAGATTTCAAATCCTCACTAAGGGAATGTTCACTGTTAATCATCAATGAGAAGATGTGCAGTGATGCTTCTTCCTCTGCTCTTTAACTGGGGGATCCTTTTCACAACAAGCATCTCACAGGGCAGTTACAAAGGACGCATTTTGCAGGTACTGGCTTAAGATCTATGTCAGCTCTGCCTTTCAGAAGCCGAGAAAACCCGACCGGTCCATTACAATCTGAGGTAAAGATTTACCTCTTGTTTAGAAAATGGAGTATTCTACCAACTGAATCTTCCAGCAGAAATCCTTTTGGTCAGGTGGTTTATGTGAATACAAGTTCTGTGAGAACAAGGACCTTTTTGGTAACTACCATATCCTTGGTTCTAGGACAGAGCTTGGCCCCTGCAGATGTAATGACTGAATGAGTGGAGAAATGAATGCGTGAATGTTTTCCATATCTAGACTATTGGACTTGTGTTGTTTTTACACTTTTATATTACTTCGGCATAATGGAAAGTATTTCCCTAAATATTGGTCTCATTTTAAATTCATTTTTATATTATTGTCAATTTCTACCTTGTTTTGACCGATCATAATTTGGAGGATCAATAGAAATTTTAATCCTCCTCAAACGTCAACCAAGAGATGGCTGTAGAGTTTTAATTCTTTTTCTTTTTCTTTTTTTTTTTTTGCCTTTTTGCCTTTTCTAGGGACGCTTCTCGCGGCATATGGAGGTTCCCAGGCTAGGGGTCTAATTGGAGCTGTAGCTGCCAGCCTACACCAGAGCCACAGCAGCTCGGGATCTGAGCCGAGTCTGCAACTTACACCACAGCTCACGGCAACGCTGGATCCTTAACCCACTGAGCAAGGGCAGGGATCGAACCTGCAACCTCATGGTTCCTAATCGGATTTGTTAACCACTGCGCCACGATGGGAACTCTGAGTTTTAATTCTTTATGTCACTGATTTCATTGCTCTTGCTGGTCTTTTTATTTGGAAAGGATGTCCCCTGATAAGTAAGAAAGGCACATGATCTACTTTAATAAACCATAAAGTGGAAGAGCTTTGAACCCTAAGAAATTTGCATCCTAATGTTTCATGATAAATAGCATATGTAATTTTGTAATTTTCAAAAGTTACCAGACTTTATTACCAACTGATAAAAAAAAAAGAGTGGACAGATGGTGTCATCAATCCTAATCATGTGAAAGTTTGAAACTTGCATAATTTCTAGAGTATTAGCCATTAGCTCCTGGCTAAAGACTGACCACAAGGTACATTTCTACTTTTTTCTCTTACTTTAGTTCCAAATCATCATTTCTTCCTTTGCAATCACTCTTCTCAGGGTCTCCTCACTCAGTTCTAAGTTAAAGAAATGGCCTCTTGAATGGTTTCCCTTGCTTCCAGTCTGCTCTACTTAACACATACTTCGTATTCTTGCAAAAATAAAGGGTCATGTATTAAGTACAGTGAACCTAAGTTACCTGTAGACAGGAATCAGCATAACATCAGGAAGACTGTTCTAAGAGAGCTGCCTAGGAAGGATGCAGAGTGTCCCCAAGCTGGTGGGCTCAGGTAGGGGCTGGACAGTTTTTAAATGGATGTTGAGAGGCAGGGCGGTGGAATGGTTAAGAAGAACTACACTGCTGTCAAGCTGCTTGGGTTCAAATCCTAGGTTCCCCACCTACTAACTGTAGGACTTTTCGAAAAGATAAAAAAGTCCTTTTCTTAGTTCCTTCATCTTTAAAATGGGAAAAATAATAGTACTTTCTGCACGGTATTTTGTGAGGCATGAATGAGGTAATGTATACAATGGGCTTAGTAGAATGCTTGACACTTGGCAACCATTTAATGAATATTAGTAGTTCATTATGCTGCTTAGGGATTCAGGAGTCCATAGGTAATTGCATAAAATGACCCTCAAGGAAGGGGCCTTCCAAATGCAAAAAACATTTTTTTTGTACTTATGTGTTAAAATAATGCTTTAATTGGGTTGAATGATTGATGTTCAGAACTTATACACATCTTAGATGATTTTCGCTGGTACTCCTGCTACTCCGGGATCTGGTTCCATCCTGCGTGAGCTTGCATCTTTGCCTATCTGAGGGAGACAGGACTCCTTCCTGCCTCTTAAATGCAGTGTCCTCACTCCCACTTTGCTGCTTGAGATGAATCTCCTGGAAGTTCATCTCTACCTCTTTGCTCTTAGGTTGGTTTTCATGCTGGTCAGCCCTCCTTACCAATGCAACTCACAATCATTTAGCCTCTCTCTGATTTCTTATACCACTTGACAACTTTATGTCTCCGTTGAAAACAGCAGCAGGGTCATTATTCTTTTCTCTCTGGTTGTTGACTGTGTATAAATCTTCTGATGATGAGCAGTTTGGTAAGGGTAAGTGTCACATCTTCTACCTCTTGTGTTCTCCATAAGCACCTAGCAAAGTGCTCAAAACAAAACACCTGGCCCAAGTTCAAATCCTAGGGCCACAGTCTACTCTGCTGTGGAGCAAGCCATTTACTATCTCCAGTTCTGATTTAGAGACGTTTTGAGAAATAAATGACTTAAAACATGCCCACTCGTGTAATTGGAACACAGATGTAAAACATAATAAGAGCTCTTTACTAATATCATCATTAATGTCATTAGAATATTTGCAACAAGTTTTACCTTGAGTAGAAAAGCTAATAGTGTCAGTCCAGTTTTTCCAAAGCTAGCATTTCCTGAATTTTAGTTAGTGAAATCAGCACAGTGTAAGTAAGGGAGGAAGTTTGGAGGCAGCTCCCATTCAGAAGAGTCCTAGAAAGATCAGTAGAGAGGGACTCATATTCCTGTGAACCTTAAAGGCTAATTAAGCAAACAAACAAAAGTCCCTTGACAGTAAGCATCAAAGCCCCTGACGGTCATGGTCTGTGTACGTCTGGGCAGGTCAAAGCAACTTGCTCCCTAGGAAGCAATCCTCCTGGGCTGTATACTTCCAGGGTTGAAGTTTCAAACCTGAGATAGTTCAGCCAAGACTGCAAATGGCAGTGGCTTATAAAACAATGCTATGCTACTCACACACCTGGTGCCCTGATGGTCTTCACCATACACCTGCACTGGATTCATGACCTGTCCCTTTCACATGATGATCAGCTCCTAGAAGGTAGGGAACTTAATATTTGTTTCTTCAGTGCTTCATCTAAGGTCTAACACATGATAGCCATGCAATCAATGATCACTGGATAGTCTACACAATCCCCATTACCAGGTGGGTCTAGGTTTTGAATAAAATTCACTCTAGTTAACAACAACTAGAGAGAAGACACAGGTTTTTCCTCTCTCAAGCTAGTTTTGTCAACCAACAGATGGGTTGAGGTTTTCCACGGGTCCATGATGTTTCATGAACAGCTACCTTTTGGAGGGTATGACGACCTCCTCATGGACCCCATGAACTATTCTTTTTCCATCTCACATTTGCCTTGGGAGACTGGTTCTGAAAGGAAGACCTGGAGAAGCTGCTGAGAGTCTGGTCCTGCAGTGGCCAAGGTGGAGCAGAAACCAAATGCACAGAGACAACTTTGGCTGTGCTCCTGGCTGAGGAGACATGTAGCTAATGGGGATGAAGAGACCCAGGGCTGAGTTTTGCCTATAATTGATTCAGATGCTACTGTTCACCATGGTACAAAGTTTCAATGTAGGGATGAAAGAAGAGGAATGGAGTAGATAGAGGACTTCAGTCCTCAGTGAGAGACTATATTTAAAAATAAAAGATGTTTTAGCCCAATGAAATATGTACATAAGGGCATTGTTAGGTCGCTCTCTGGACTTCAGAAGCCTCTGGTTCTGTACCTACCAGAGTCCTACCTATCTCCTTTCTCCATCTTAGTTCCTAGGTTTCCTATCCATGAAACCCTAATACTGTACCCTTTCCTTCCATCTTGGCTGCTAAATGCACCTGTGTGGTTTGAAGCAAGCCACTTAGACATTCCATCACTTTCCCCCATCTGTAAAAAAAGGATAACACACTGACCTGCCTCAGAGGGGTAGGGTGTGAATTAACTCCTGTAATTAGCGGTTTCTGTGCTATGCATATATCAAGCAGGATATGAATGCCAACCATTGTCACAGTGGCCTGAGTACACTTTGCTTCTAAAGCTATACTTGGGGATAACTGCTTGGCAAAGAGCTGACAACTGGAAGTTGCAGACTTTACACAGAAGCAATATTTCCAGTATTTTCCCCAAGCAATCATGAGTAAATTGCTCACTAGGGGTGGAAATGGTTTTCAGCCAGTTCTGCCTCTTCTGATCTGTGCACCCTGCAAAGCTCAGTCAATGCCAGGTAACTGATCCTTCATAAGTCTGCTCTTTAGTGCAGATGAAGAATTCAGAATGGTATCATTTGGACAGGGATGAAATTTCTGTGCAGTCGTATATATTAAAAGCAAATAACTTGTGCTTTGTTCAAGGTAAGAGTTATAGAAATAGGATCTTTAATTTGTTAATATCCAATGACAAAAACAGCCACACTTTTTTTTTTTTTTTTAATGGGGAAGAACAGGTCATCCATTAACAATTTGTCTTGGGTTTCATTTTAGAAACTCTGAAATGAACCCCTTATCACCATAGGTAAAGGAGATCAAAATTTTTGACCCAGCAAGCTATATAAAACAACTGTTAAAAATAATGGGTTTTAAAAATTGATTTTCTAAACCTTCAATAGCAGGTTTAGGAAAAAAACCCTGCTATGTATAAACAGAGTGAACCTATTGTATGTTTTGATAAGAGGGCCATGCTTCTATTATTGAACACACCACTTGCTACCCTGTAAATACCGTTATATTAATTTAGAAAAAAGTTGCATTTTTTTGAGTTGCCATCACTGTGATCTAAATTTTGGACGAGACAGTGAGTTTCAGAATGGCATACACAACTAGGCTGCCATCCAGCATCTTCTCTGAAAACAAAGGGGAGACTTGCTTTCTATAGTTAAGTGAGTCACCCACACAGATTTTTCACAGGTCAGGGTGTCAAGCCCCCAAGGATTCCTGGTGCTGCAGCTGTGCATTCTGGGAGTTGGCCTGGAAGGGCGGAGCTCAGGTGCTGGGCCAGCAGAGCCTGGTGGCAAGGAGCATTTTCCCTTCTTTTCTTTTCTTTTTTTTTTTTTGTCTTTTTGCTTTTCTTGGCCCACTCCCATGGCCAGGCTAGGGGTTGAATCGGAGCTGTAGCTGCCGGCCTACGCCAGAGCCACAGCAACGCGGGATCCGAGCTGCGTCTGCAACCTACACCACAGCTCATGGCAATGCTGGATCCTTAACCCACTGAGCAAGGGCAGGGATCAAACCCGCAGCCTCATGGTTCTTAGTCGGATTTGTTAACCACTGCGCCACGACGGGAACTCCGATTTTCCCTTATTTTCTTTGGCTCTCTCAGGCGAGATCCTAGAAGTGCATACAAGGTTGCTCTGCAGATGTTCTCATGGTTCACCGACAAGCACACAAACATGACTGAATGTTCTAAGTGTCCCTAGGCCTTGTATACCATAAGAAAGCCCTGGAGAAATGTATTCCCCCTCTGTGGCAGTTCCAGGTGATCTTGTTTAGCTTAGCTGGGGATAAAGGAGACATTTAAGAAGAGCCTACTTTCTGTAGGAAAAAAAAATAGTACTACATCAATGTAGCTTTTTTGAGACAAAAGAAACATTTTGAGTTTGGCAAGACAGTCTCTGTAATAGTGCTGGTTTGCTTTTGGAGTGTATACTCCATTATCATCATTCAGGAGTGGCAAAAGATAATTTCTATTTCATTTCAAAATAACAATGGCATAGTTCAAGGAAATAATCATTTCACATATGTAATTTTTGGATAAAAGGTGAGTTTAGGGGTATAGGATAATCTCTTTGGGTGATGAAAAGGTTACTTTTTGTTAGGCTGCTTTCTGACTATTATATTTGACACATATATGTGCACAGGGGTATTGACAGGAGTCAGACTAGTCTGGGGTAATCATGAACTTGTCTGGATCTTTGCTACAGCTACAACAGAGATGCATTTCATATTCAATCCATCAGAGATAACCGTGGTACATTATCTGATGGATTTATCTTTGCTGATATTGTATGAATATGGAAAGGAATTAAATAAATGTGTGTTTACACTTTGATAAACATTCAACATAAATTATACATTTTAATTTCATTTATTAGTTAGGGACTATGGAAAGTAGGAATTTCATTGCATACAAACTGCCATTCAGATTGAAGGATTAGCAGTTTCCTGAAAAGGGAGACTAATTGTAAGAACAGAATTCATTTCTATCTCAAGTGAGGCACGACACGGTTTGTATTCAGAGTTTGAGAAAGGCCTACAGGGAGAACAGCTCGCCCTCATGACTATACGGTTCGTATTTTACACTTCCTGTGGGCCCAACATTGTCACCATGAATAAATCTCATGCTAATAAACCCCCTATCATTTGACAACTTGAATTTTGTAGTTACTGCACAAATTATCCAGCTGTATTGATGTCTAAAAGAACCTGGCCTGATCTCCTAGCATTTGCATGCGGGCCAGTCTCCATGATATTATCTTCCTGTATAATGACTCCAAAAAATCTCACTGAGATTAACGGTGATAACATAATTCCAGAAAGTTGCCACTCTATATGTAGAAATATATCGGCCATAAAACCCAGTCACTGTAAGCCTTTCCCCAGTAGGGGATCTCTCACTTTTCTTTGATTTTTAAAGGCTTCAGATCAATAACTGGAGTGACATTATTAACAGCTCCCTCAACACCTTGGCCAGCGCTAATATTAAATCCATTACACCTTCTGTTTGACATTTGCGGTACCACAGAAAGCACTGTAGATACAGTCACACTGTCTGGGGACTGAGGGTGGATGTGGGGTTAGTAAGATGGTTTCCCTTGCCTGACTTCTAAATTCCGTTCATTCCCAGGAAACTTAAACCAATGCCCCAAACAAAAAAAACCCAAAAAACCCACCCCAACCCGAGGCTAGACGGTAAATAGTTCACCCATAAAAGTATAGTTCTCTCTCATATCTAAGCAGTTTTTGAAATAAAACATTGATCTGATCCTCGGATGAATTTTTACATTCTTTACTGTTATTTTAAAACATTTGTTCCTTTAGTTCTGTCACTTATTATGAAAATCATCTAATGCATGCTGAGGACTTGAGTTCCTGTAGAATCAGGAGCTGATCAAACTCACCACAGTGCAAGGGCCTAAGTAGAAAATGCAGATTATTCCTATGTAGGCAAGTACTCAACTGCTTCAGTTTTGTTTGCCTTTAAAATACTCAGGACATGGTGTAGGTGTGATGGCATAGAGACTGTACTACAACACTAATTTTCTTAACCTCCCCTAACAAGCTAGAGCTGCTGAAAGCTTAGACAAAACACGGTGGCCTGTAATTTCGACAACCAATGGTTAGCCATGTTGCTGTAGTTATTCTTGCTCTTCACCAGAAGCCCTGTCTCATGTGTTTGGCTGACATGTCTGAATTCTGGTGCAGTACTGATTCCTCCCTCTATGAGCTCACCCCCTCCTGAACAAGCAGCAGGAGGCTTTTGTCCTGGCTGAGTTCCCTCCTGAGTGGGACCCAGGTATGTTACTCCTGAGTGGTCCTGCAGCTGGGAGCTGACTCTTAGCTAGTGGGAAACAAACCACTGAAGACAGAAAGGAAATT
The DNA here is from genome assembly GCF_016906955.1 of Phacochoerus africanus. NCBI lineage: Eukaryota > Metazoa > Chordata > Mammalia > Artiodactyla > Suidae > Phacochoerus > Phacochoerus africanus. The sequence continues at coordinate 67,257,583 of NC_062552.1, forward strand.
TTACGTTAAAGGGAGAAACAGGATAGGAAAAGTGGCCAGTGAAGTTAAGTGAAAAAATAGTCTACCAGAAGCCTGGGTGTTATGGTTTTATTTTAGTCAAACAGACAAAATCCCATGACATCACCATATATGTATGCATACTTACAGAAACAAAATCTAGAAGGCTACCTGGTGTATATCATTAGGAACAGTGGCTATTTTGGGGTAGGAGTATGTTGGTCTTTAGTCTTTGTTTTCTGCATTCTCTGAATTTTTCACAATGGGCATGATTTTATAATTGGAAAATATCCAACTGTTTTACATAAGGAGGGAGTAAATCACAGTGCTTTGAAGACCTGACCCAGGGAATATTAGGCTTTGCTTTCAAAATAGGGAGATTTTTCAAATACCTCCAGGATTTCTTGAAAGAGCTGCTTTTGTTTATTAAGCAAAAAAAAGATGGGGCACTGAAATTTATTTTTTTTTCAAATAAAGGATAGCACTCATAAGCCGAAGATTACAGAATCTTTAAGAGTGATTAGAAGATACAGGCAGATCTACAAAAACAAACTGAACTGTCCAAACCCTGTGTCCCAGAGGTTCTGTGCCCCCCACTCTGCAGGAGCCCACAGGAGCAGAGCAAAGGCTGCCAGTGGGACAGCAGCGCAGAGTCATCTTTCCCAAAGTGCCGGGGTCAAGCCCTCAAGAGGCACTCCAGAACTTTTTAACTTTTTAAACTAGGCCACCTATTTATTTTTCTTACACCTGCCTTAAGATTTCTCTAAAAGAAGTTCCATTTTTATTAAACTATTAATGCATATGCATACATATAAAATAGTTGGGTTTGCTGGCCAGTCAACAGACTTTTTTTTTTTTTCTCTCATTTATCTTGAGACTAGTTCAAGACAAGACAATCACAGGGCTGGCAGTTCAAAGAAATAGGATTCCTATTATGGCACAGGATCACTGCCTCTTAGGCTGGTTTAGTCACTTATTTCCTTTTATTATAATGCCAAATGTTATTTAGATTTCAGTCATTTAGTAATGCTACACTGAACACATCAGGGCTTCTGGAAAATTCCATACCTACTAGTCCCTTCATTTTCATAATCACCACATATTGATATCCATTTTCCACCCAAATTACACTATTTAAGCAAGAATCTATGTTTTATCAGAGTTTAAAAGATTATGATGCAGTGAACAACAGTTTTCAAGAATGTTCCTTCGTGTTATTAAGAATTAGAAAATCTTGTTAAAATTCTTTTAGCTTTTAAGAAACATAAGCAGCTTTGGGATGTAGTGCCTGACGTGAACTTTTAAAGTAATTCCCCTGGAGCAACGATCTGCATTAGCGAAGATATTTGGTTAAAGGTAGCATCCTACACTGTCTTTCAGTATTTGAGCAGTCAATCTAATTGGCTTTTTAAGCCAAAGACTGAAAATAACCAACACTACAGAATTTTAAGGCAGAGCCAGTTTAACATTCTCTAATGGTGAGAGATATACTCACCATCAAGGAAGAGACACTTCTCATGTTGGCTGCTGCTAATGAGTCCCAGTTGTTAAGAAACGTGGAAAGCAGAGTTTTCCATTTTACTAGTTCAGATGGCACATGGAAGGCCAGGAAGGCAGGGGAAAGAAACCCAAGTCAATTTTCAAACCACGCTTCAATGATACATGACAGAGTAACTTTAAAAGAGGTATGTTATTTTTTCTGATAGCCAGAAATACAGATGCTCAGTGAGAACTGAGTTCCAATAGTACCTGGAGCTGTTTTATGCATCCTGGTGCTTCACAGATGGTGTGGGATTTATCTGAATTTTTATACTTAATCTTAAACCAGTTTGATTTGACTCTAGCTTAGGATATCTGAGCAGAACTGCTTTATGGCTGTGGATTTTTTTTTTCCCCTCTTTCAAGGGACAAGTCACCCTTAACATGTGTTTGGGGGGGATACCAAGCTAGTATAAATCACCAGGGGGATCTGGCTGTCAAGAAAGCCTACTTCAAACCTGGGCTGCACAATAGGAGTACAGGAGCCTCAACTGAGAAGGTGACAGTCCCTCTGCTTTGCACCCATCAGAATACATCTAGAAGCTGCATTCAATTCTCAGAACCCCATTTTTAGAGGGTCACCAACAGATGGAGGGTGACCAGGATGCTGAGGATGTTGGCCACATGCCACTAAATAATGGTTGTAGAATGAGGGTAGTTGGACCTGGAAAAGAGAAGGAAGGAGGGAGGAAGAATTTGATGTATTTATATATTTGAGAGGTTTCATGTATTTGAGAGGCTATGATGAGGAGGAAGGAGTATGTGTGAAATATGGTCCCAGCGGACAGACCTCGGATCCGTGGGGGAAAAGTTGCAACAAAGCAGATTCTGGCTCCATATGAGCAATAAGTTTGTATCTGAGCTGCTCACCAATGGATCGGGAGGCCTCATGGGTTCCTCAGCTTCCTATCAGGAATGAGTTTCAAGCAGAGATTGCAAGGGCGTCTGTAGGTTTTGCCCTAAAGGGATGGTTGTATAAATTGGAGGTGGATTAAAGGATTGTTGAAGATTCTTCTTGAGGGTTTGCAATTCAGAGAAACAATGTCCACTTTCCCAAGGTCTCAGTTTATATTGAGATTTATAAACTAGACTTCTTACACACTGAGTGCTTAAGACTCATGAGCAACCCTAATTTCCCAATGGACTCCAGAATGAAAGAGTAGACAACTGTTTTCATGTGCTGCTTCTCAAATAATTGCCCAGATATGAATATTCTAATGACTAAAGAGCAGGTACAGGGATCTCAGTGAAGTCAGTGAGCTATGGCATAGGAATGTATGACTCTCCCTGACCTCCTGGAACAAAACTGTTTTTATGTTTATGTGGTAAAGAGTAGTCGTAAATAGTCTTTTTCTCATGCATGGGGCTCCCTGGCAAAGGATGCTCACCAATGCAACAAAATAATGCCCTAGAAGCCACAGTTCACTTAAATGGGGAAACATGGTTGACTCTAGATGGAATTAAAATATTTCCAAAAGAGACAGAAAGTTTTTTTTGGGCAAACACAATGTGGTTGTTTCTAAGCAGCTCAAATTATTTTCTTGGAAGTATCTAGAATGATTTTAATGTTAAGATAGGTTTTTCCATTTGTCTTTCATCAAATGCTTTCGTGTTGGAAATCTGTTTTAAAGCAACATATCAAGTAAAGGACAAACATCTTTAGAGTGCAAAAATAATTTCCCAAGTAAGCAAATAAAACTTTGCACTTCAAATCAGGCCTTGATTCATTAAAAATCTTAAACTTCTCATGAGAAAAATTAACATTTAAACCACTGCTGCTTGGCCAAGCACTCCACCACACAAGAATATGAAATATCTCCTCTAAAAAAGTACAAAAAGGACAAAACCACAAATGTGGAACTTCAATTAATTTAAAGCCCCAATCAGCAAAGAATAAATCCTTCGCAGATCTAATTACCAGCGCTCTCGGAAGACCCAGGCCGACCAGCCAATCTTCCCCGTGTTTGAACAGCTTGATGAACTAGGGGACTGATGGATATCAAGTCATTTTGTTTAATTTATAAATGGATTTTCCCCTAATACTTAAATTATCATCAGTACAACACAATGAAAATGGGAACATTCTGAATGCAAAGTCTATAAGAGTCCTGGAAGGAATCCCAATGAGAAATGTCACCTCTGTTCATTCCTCTATACAATTGATCTAATTAAATACTGAGGGTGGAAAGGCAGTTTAAAATGTAGCCATTTCTGTTTTCTTTTTAGCCTTAATTTATCTGTTCACATCTTTCAAGTACCTTCTGATGCTTAAAAAAAAAAAAAGAAAAACCAAGATTTCTGCAAGCCCCTAATACTTTTAATTCTCCACCAGCTAATATTAAAAAAGCCTCTGCCATAGATTTTACTGAATAATAAATAAGTGCATTACATTTAGCCATGGTAACAGGACAAGGAAGAGGGCTTTTCCAATCTGAACCTGTTCCTTCCATTAATTTGAAAGAGAAACTGAAGGAACCGGTACCTTCTGTATGTATGGTTCAACTGAAATTAGATCTCTGGATTATACTTTTTAAAATGTCTTATTTTCAAATCTCTTCCTTACCTAATTACTGCACAGGACAGAAAGCTGCATGGAATTGTTAAATACCATTAGACCTATTTGAAGTCTCTTCTCACCAGCAACGTGACTGCAATCATTGGCAAAGGTCCAGCCCACCGACCCACACGTTGGGATTTTAAGTCCCACCTGGCTCAGGGGTCTCCGACTGGGAGGAGGAAGACGCTGAACTGGCTCCATCTTCAGCTGTGCCCTGGGAGAGGAGACCCCGCCCAGGCGGGAGCTTCATGCCCAGCTGCTCTGCCATCTCCACGTGGTCTCCGGGATGGACATAGTCAAAGACGCTGCTGCCTGTCAGCTCCACCTAGAGGGGGAAGAGAAAGAAGAGTGGGAGAGAGAGTTGTCACAGGCTTTTCGTTTTTTCAAATTTGGCCTTGCTGTGATTCAGCTTCTGAGCAGAAAAAGAAATCTAGGAAGCCCCCAGGAACAATCCTAGTTCAAAGTCTTTATCCTCAAATTCTTAAGGATGCTTGTGATTGAAAGACTTTTTTTTTTTCACATGTGTTTATCTAGCAATTGTTTAGCCCAGTTTTGTCAAACACTGTTGTTTGCATAAAGTCAAAACATTCTATGAAATGCGGATGAGTCTGCCTGAGTTCAGCTGTTTTAGCCATACATCATTAGAGACTTGCACGTTTGGTGTCAACCAGATGATTGACTGAATTCTACAGTTTTCTTACTGAGAAACTTGAGCTTTGTAGAGCTAAATAGCCAGAGATAGCAAATGAGAATTCTCCTTAAAATACACAGCTTTCCAGGGTGTGTATTTATACACATCAGCTTATTTCTATGTAAATTTAAATGGAAGAAGTGCTGCTTACAAATATATGCAAAGGCATAATGTTTTCATTAAATATTACTCATTAGCTCTGTAATCATATGGAGAATTTTCCATGCCAAAGAGGTCAGCTGGGGTCTGAAGCAGCCATTTTTTTTTCTGCTGCTATCAGCTTGTTTTGCCATCAATCTAATAAACTACATGGTACAAATCTCCTTGAGGGCTTTTTAGAAATGTTTTATTTTGTATACTCTGAAGGTAGTGAATGAATATCAAATATCAGAAGAGGGCCAGCCCAAAAGGTTATCACTGCCTTTCTCAGTGCTGTCAGACATGGGCCCCGTCTAGGGCTTGTGCTTTCTGAGCGGGCAGAAATCACGGGTAAGGACTGGCCTTCCCTCTGTACTCTTCTGCTGCTGTAACTCTTACCTTCTTCCAAGAACAGCAATAACGGTCCTAAAATAATGTTGGGTTATAGGTACTACGACAGGGAGAGAGATGCAACAGAACAAGAAAAAGCTCTTTCCCAGGTCACTAATGGGTTTCCCATTCCTCTGGAGTTTAATGGTCTCAGGCCAGCTATGATGTGCCACCGAAGTTGCCAGAAGTTCAAACTCTCACAAGTTTCCTGGTAGATTTTTACCTTGAACCCTTCCTACCTCCTCTGCCTTTCCTGTGTAATTGGCAGCATCCCTCCAAATTCTGTCCGAGTACCTGCTCTCTTTTTCCTGCCAAGAAGGAAGGCTGGAGGTGGGCGCACTGTCACAGCAAGAGGAATACTCAGAGCAATGATTAGCCCCAGAACTCCAAGGCCCGGGAAAATGAGCACGTCGACTCCCAGACACAATTTGATTAGAGTCTTACCAGTCTACACATCTTCAGCATCTATCAATTAACAGAGATAGAGCCAGAACAACACGAGGCTAAATTCAGTTTGGTTAATAGCTCTTCCTGAAAAAGGCGTTTGTAACTTTTACCCAAAATGAGATACTTTCTCTGTGCTATTAAATTACACTCTCCTGTACCAACTCTATCATTTTACACTATTTCCTCCATTTGCGATTGTTACAGAGTGTAAATCAGGATTCATAAGCGATCAGTTCCTACCCTCTGGGAGGGAGGGATTACATGGAAATAATCCCTTTAATGTGCGCCTTGCCTCTAAGCATTTCACACAGCAATAAATGGGTAAACTGACTTTGAGCAATTAAGAAATTAAATGAAACTAATAAAATGTGTGTTTTAATATTTCTTGATGGTTATTTTGTTTGGGGATTAGTGAGCATGAGGAAGTCACTCTCATTTTGCATGGAGTCCAACTGCAGCACTTTAATAAATATTTCTGTCAATTTTCTCAAACTCTGAGTCTTTCTTTAATACTGCAATGTGCCTTTTGGCACAGGCCACAGATTGTGATAAGATGACAACACAGGTGGGAGATATAATAGATTTTTAAGGGTGCTGGTTCTTGAATATTCATGTAAGCCAGTCATATGGCGAGGAGGAACAGGCCGCTATCTTCACAGCCTGATTTACTTAGACAAGCACTTCCTTTCCACAAAATAATGTCCTGAGTATAGCGCATCTATAGCAAGATTGAGTCACAATGGGCCGCATCACATTATGACACAGGAAGGACTTGCTCCTTCAGTCACAAGTCCAGTGACAGGGTCAAATTCTCACTGCCAACTTCTACATCCTATATTTGACTCTGGGGTATATTGGTGGAAAAATTTGACCCTGTCGCAGTCTTTATATATGTACTGTGGTCAAGGGCACAGGGTAGGGGAACATACAAAATAGTTGGAGTGATAATTGGAGTTGGAGATCAGCATCTTCTCCTCCTCTGCTGTGCTGCTGTGACCTTGGACTATTGATTTAACCTCTCTGAGTTTCGGGTTCCTATTCTGAAAGTGGCTTTACTGCTGCTCTGTGGGATGCTATGGGAGTGCCACTCACATCATACTCTACATGGATGGCATCCTCTGGAGTGCCACACTTTAGGATGGTGCAAGGAAGTGGCCTGAGAACTGGGATGGAAACAAGACTTGCTTTATGTGACTCATAACCTAATTTTGAAAATCCAGTGAAATCATGCAGAGCAAATCACCTTGTGAGAAATAAGCACTACAAAATGCCTGCTATTGTCACCACTGTTTGGTGGATAAGAATGGATGTAGGCATGTATATTACCGTGTAACTTTGGTGGAAAATCTTTAGGGTTTGGTGGTCACTTTGGAATATCTCTTTAATCATCAGGGGATGCATGCTCTGAGCCTCTGCTACAGCAATAACAATAATGGAAGCTATCTACCACTGTGTACAAGTACTTATCATAGTTTTCTTTGATTAGTCCTCATAACAATATATTGAACTGGTAGGATGATGCCCACTTTACAGAAGAAGAACCTGAATATAGAAGAGGCCAATATTTGGTTAAAGTCTGCTGGGCTCAACCTACCACTTCTCTGGTGACATCTTTGCAGTCAGACAGGCTTAGCAGGGATGTCCAAGCTCCTCTGTCATGTAGCTTCACTTTTTTTTTTTAGGAGAGAACACTGAGCACCATGTAAGGAGGAGGCTGAGAGCTGGCAGCCTGGCAATCTCCTGGGCTAAGTATGCTTTGCCATTGGACTCTTGGGCCAAAAGAAAGCACGAAAGCAAGTGTACGAAACAGACACAGATATGGGGGTAGACAGAAGTCTATGTACATATATGCCTTAGTCATCATCGTCATATTTATCTATCACTTTCAACATTTCTCATAGTGTTTTAACTTCACTTAGCGAGATTTTAGAGCTGGAAGAGACCTAAAAATCATCTATTAATACCCCCTTATTTAATAGGTGAAAACTTTATGGTTCCGAGAAGTTAAAATGTTTGTTCAAGTTTACCTGGGTGTTTGGTGGTAAAGCAGGGCTATAAGCCCACTGGCTTACTCTCTTCTCACGAACCCCTTGTGTGATTTCTTTTTCTCTCTTGTGAAGACTGACTAGGTAAGCAGACTTGGAACTCACCTGGCACTAAATTCTGTGCCTCAAAATAGACTGCAGAATTTCAGAGTAAGGAATTTTTACTTGATGAGCAAACATTACTTCATGTTAGCTCATGAAGTAGAAAGAAAATAAATAGAGCTTCAATCCAATATTGCTATAGTTAGATACCCTCCTCCAACATTTTTGCCCACTGAGAAGTAGGATTAGTAGGTCCATCACAAACATTTGCTGAATGAATAACAGATAGCAATTTAGGCCTAAAGAATCTGCTTTATCTATGCTTGATTTAGATGAGTTTAGATTGGCTGCTTTTATTTCTGGTATTATTATTATAACTTTATTTACTATTCTAAAATGAGTTAAAATATAGCAGCATAATATATTCATTCCCTATAAGTATTTGCCATGTGCCTTGAGACCTATACCTTCAACAGAAGCCAACTGAGTTTACCTGAGGATAGGGTTTTATGGATTCTGGGAAAGAGCAAGTTTTAGGAACAGCCATCTTTTATAACTGCTCCCCCTCCCCCCAATTTATGACAGAACTGTGGTTAGCTGATTAGTTCATTTGTTCATTATCTCAATTTTCATGTAGTTTCATAAAAAACTATTCATTCTTTAACTATACCTTCATATCACCAAGAGTAGGAATTTAGAGAAATTTCATTTTACATTGATTATTGGTCCTATATCTTTTTGGTATTTTTCCTTTATTTCCTTATTGGTCCTATCTTTGCTCTATGATTATGATCTACATGATGGAGAGCTATAGCATTCCCCCCCCCCCGACCCCCAATAGTGTGTTCTTCTAGTTAGTGTAAGTTACATGATAAGGCAAATGTGAGAATCTCTTCATTTTATAATAAACTCAATCATTTTATATGGTAATTAAAAAAATGAACAAACCGTGCTATTTATAAAACTTAAGAAACAGACTCATGGGAATCTGCATTGTTTCCCTAGCACAAGACGGAAAAGTAAGCACAACTATTTCCAGCCTTGCTCACTTGGTCCACCTCCAGTTGAGTGACTCTAAAAGAATAATTTCTCTCTCACACTGCATTAGGAAACAGCTGAGAATGTATAAGGGGCCAGAGAGAGGCAGTGAGTAATAAGCAGTCATATCCAGAAACATCATTTTGTTTCACCTCCTTTCTTCCTCACCTCTGCCCATGCAAAGTTCCTAAGATTTCTCTAGGATAAGCCATAGCCACTAGTTCCATCCCACACAGTCGAGCTAAACCACCTGGCCTTCCTCAAATTTATTTCATACTCTGTTAGCTTGCATGCAATTTGCACACTAGACACAGTTGATTTGGTAACTCTGAAGTTTCCTAGGAAAAAAATGTAAATATATTATCCAGTGGTTTGAGTTGACTTTTTCATGTTGGGTCATTGTACCCTGCTGGTAGATAGGATGGGGGATTAATTTGTCTTTTCATACATCAAGCAAGCATGTCAGTAGCCTTTGCTCGGCCCCCTGCGGTAACCAAATACTTTTTAACTACAGTGATGTACCCACAGAGCAAATCATTGAATTCAGTACTCCTTTGATTGAAAGGGTTTGCTGCAAATGAGGAACAAGGAGCAAGATGGTTAGTTGTCTCCATATTGGAATAACTGAAGAGGATACATACTTTGATAAAGCAAGATGATAAAACCTCTTTCTTTCTCTCTATATAATTCAGTCTTAGGAATTATACCAAGTTCTTTTTTAGCACATAAGAAAGGTCATTCAAACCTGCCATTTAAGGTGGAATTTCTTAAACCTTTTAGAAGATGCTTTTTTTTTTTTTTTCCCCAAAATGTCTGAAACATCTTGAAGGCATTGAGATTACTGAGGGGACAGGAGGTATTACTGGATAAGCCCTTTTGCAGGAGTCCTTTTGCAGCCAGGTCCCATTCCCACAGGAAGGCCTGCAGTATTTGACAGAAGGTCCTGTCTGAGAGAAGACTATGTTAGTGGCTAGTGGTTTGAAAATCTAACTCCCAGGTAAGGCTTTCAGATCTATGGGGAGACTCTAATACCCTGGTTAGAAAATCCTGACCTGGGACAAGATGGGAATTCTATTTTACTGTGGCAGATTAGGATTTGTAGGTTTTTCTTTTTTTTGGGGGGGGTTACATTTATATTTTTGAGGGATAGTAAAGTGATAAAAGAATAAAACATAATAAGATGTGATAGCTTGATTAGCATAGGTTTTCTTAGGATTTACTAGTATCTTAATGCCATCTTCATAACTTCCTACGTATTGCAGAACTCTACTGAATATTTATGAACTGTTTTGACAGAAACTTGATGTTCTTTACTGCTCTGTCTCATTCTATGTATTTGCTGACTTATCTGAAGAAAAACATAAAAGCATTGGGTCTGTTACAGAAATACATGTATAAATTAGTAGAACAAGAAGAAAGAAAGGTTCTATAGCAGAACAATGAGGCAGAATGAAAAATCCTTCCAAAGTCATCTAATAAGAAATGAAGCCACTCTCTTCTTGCAGATATGTTAACAGAGCCTTCCTTAGAAGAATCTGAGCTAAAAGATACCATACCATGTGTTTATTTTATCTTCAGAAATAAACATTTCAACTCCTCTGGGAATCAGTGAGGCCAAGTACTTTTTTTGTTTCTCCTGTACTTTTCTATAACCCTTGGAGTGCCTGACTCAAGAATCTGCAACCATGGTATCCAGAGAATACTGCCTAAGTAGTTCTGAAATTTGATTCAGAAGATAATTCCAGGGGCATTCTTTTCTTTTCGTTTTTTTCTTTTCTTTCTTTCTGGATGACACCAGTGGCATACAGAGATTCCTGGGCTAGGGGTTGAATCAGAGCTACAGCTACCAGCCTACACCACAGCCAGAGCAATGCCAGATCCTTAACCCCTGAGCAAGGCCAGGGATCCAACCTGTGTCCTCTTGGATGCTAGTCAGAATTGCTTCCGCTGAATCATGATGGGAGCTCCATCCAGTGGATTTCTTAGTTTTCAGAGAGAAAAAGGGAAAATGCAGGCTGGTGGAGAAATGGAACAAGAGAGGAAATAAAGAACAAGTTGTAGATACTGATTAATATGTAGGGGTAGTTACTTGGAACAGGTCTGCCTCTCAGATGATCATGACCAATAGTTAAACTGATCAAACAATAGTTAACACTGATCGCCATGTTTTCAAAAGTGTTGGATAGGTCATTACAGAAACTCAGACTCCAGCATATTTAAGTACTTCTAGAAATATTCTTTGTATAAAACAGATCCAGACTTTGGATCTCCCCCACTACGTTTTTTTTCTGCTTAAGAAATAAATTATTTTCTGAATTTCATTTTTTCTTATAATCATGGTTCAGGTATTCCTCCATCACCCCCATATTATGGAAACAATGGTTTTAGCATAGTTTTAATGTGTCAATTTCCTCTTCCTTTCATTAAGAGATACCAGTTAAAAGAATAACCTAGAGAATGCCACAATACTGACGGGATGTTAGTTACATCACAGGAATGAGCCCCGGGATTTGTGAAAGTGACTAAATCAAGAAATTTTAAAACCCTGCTTTACAAGGTGCCTTTAGTTTTGAACTTTTAAAGTATAGGGCAGGAAAGGCCAACTTTTTAGTATTTATCACAGTGCTGGGAAGGAAAAAAGGATGCAATTGGAAGTTACATCATAGTAAAAAGTGAAATGATGCCAAGAAAGAAGCATTGACAATCTTAAAAATAACCAAAGTCATAATGTCCCTTCTCTGAAGATCAAACAAATAGTAAGATGTCACTTTCAAAGCTTCTTTATTATCTTGGTGGTAAGGAGACCAATCAACATAAGATACTTGATATTGGCATAGTTAATCCATTATCCTCAAATTTTACGTGGTTCAGTGTTTGCCATTTAAATCCAGATACACAATGAGATGCATGTTACGCATAGCTGGACTTCAGTATCAATATATCTCAATTTTTGTTTAATTGTTCTCATGAATTGTATCCTCCTTTTTAGGGGGGGGGGCAGAGTGTCACAGGAACAAGAAAAAGTAGCAAATGCTTGTAAGTTAAGATTGAAACTTAACTTCAATTTTGAATCTTCAGTTTGAAACTTCAGATGGAATCTTCCCTGATCTGAATAGCCCTTTTATTTTCAAGAAAGATGAATGGATAAGGAAAACAATAATAATTATAGTGTGGACTTTTCCATTTTTTTGAAAGTTACAAAGGTTAACTTTTTTCTAGTCACATGAAAACAATATGGTTTATATGACTAAAACTTTTTTAATGAACACAATAATAACTAATAAAACCCACACAAATAATATAATGAATTACCCCTGATGTTTTTAAAGGGGCTATTCTATGCTGGAAGATTAACACCATCGACTCTCACCAGGAGCTAAGTCACAAGGTTTAAGTGGTGCCTTGAGAGAAAAATAAAAACTAACAAAACAAATGTTTAACAAAGATAATGTGGTTATACACCTCAAGAGAAATTTTTATTTAAAAGCAAGCAAAATAAAAGAAGGATTTTGGAGTTCCTGCTGTGGCGCAGTGGATTAAGTGCCCAACTGCAGCGGCTCAGGTTGCTATGGAGGTGTAGGTTCCATCCCGGCCAGGATCCTGGGTTACCCCAGCTTCAGTGTAGGTTTCAGCTGCTCGATTTAAATCTGTGGCTGGGGAACTTCCATATGCCATGGGCGTGACCATAGGAAAAAAAAAAAAGAGAGAGAGAGAGAGAGAGAGAGAAAGATCTTGTTCATCTTGTTCATCTGACATCCTGTTTCTTAGACTGAAGCCTTACGTTAATACCATAGCCACTATATTTGAAAAAAATGGCTCTCCTCTTCCACATCCCCATGAAGGGTCTTGAAAAAACCCATCCAAGAAAATTACAAGCTGCACAAAAATATTTTAGCACTGTAGGAATTGAGTGGTTAGTATATATGTCAAAGAATTAATTTTGGAGTTTATAACCCAATGAAGAGAAAAGAAAGGAATAAAATTCTCTGTGCTGTGATTACTGACCCTTCCAGCACGTTTCCTATGATATATTTCAGCACATTTTGGGGACTTCCTGAATGCCATGTGGGCACTGAGGGTCTAGTGTATCATTTACTCCTAGTAAATTACTGTAAGAAAAAGGCCGAATACACTTCTATTTTATTTTGGCTACTGTAACTACCAGCTGTGGTAGTGTTTGAGGCTCTTTTTCTATGAAGTAAGTCAATACCCTGAGCACTCTCTAGGTGCTATTTTAAAGGAATAAGTTAAATTCACAAGTGTTTAATAACAGACTGAGAGTTAGTCTTGTTAGAATAGAGAGTGTAAATAGAAGTGGCAGTTAGAGAAAATGAGTCAAAAGACATGAGTTGTTCTAGAGGCTAAAAGCAGCACTGTGTTTCTTAATATATAAATTGGGGGAGGAAGCCTGGTGGGAAGAGCAAACCCTTTTGCAAATCCAATAAACTCCACATTCTGTCTCGCCAGAAAATGCTCTGACAACACACATATGATTCGGCATTTTATGTCAGGGCTTTCAGACACCCTGGCACTTGAACCATAAATATTCTCAGGGGCTGTGCTGTCCAATGTGCTGGCCACAGGTGGCTACTGAGCAGCTGGAAAGGGGCTCATCTGAATTAGAAGATGTTGTCAGTATAAAAATCATACCAGATTTCAGATTTAGTAGAGGTAAAAGAAGGCAAAATCTTCTATTTTATATTAATTACATATTAAAATAATATTTGGGCATGTCAGAATAAACTGTATCATCCTATTATTAAAATTCATTATTTGTTTGTGTTTATTTTTTAAAATGTGGCTACTAGAAAATTTAAAATCACGCACACAATTTACAGCAGATCTCTACTGGACAGTGCTGCTCTAGAACCAGAGCCTCCCTGAGTAGCAGAACATGAAGGAGGAGAATACCAGGAAGATGATGTTGAAAGGGGGGGAGAGACATAAGAAAAAAAAAATGGAGATGGAAGAATGGCTTTATTGCAGAAGATCTGGATTTTTAGATTTAATCTATAATTTGATTAGAAGACCTTAGTCCATCAAATATGTATCAGTCACTTGCTCTCTCCACATTTTGGGAGTGGTGTGAATGAGTCCAGAGGGGGTTGTGAACCAAAAGTATCTGGGACAGCAAGTCCCATGCTGGTTCCACTCAGAAGGGAGAATGAGAAGGGACAAGTGGCTTTGCTTAAAAGATGGTGGCCACGATAGGATGTTAACACATTGGAGTTTATAGGGCCAGGGGTGTTGTGCTACAGTGCTTTGGGGTTAAACATAGGACATTGGGAAGGCATTAGGTAGAGGATCAGTAAAAACTAGGTGATTGATTTTAGCCCTGAGATGGATCTACACTAGTATCCTTTACCTTTTTCTTTTCTCTTTTAAAATACTGAAGAACAGCCTCAATAAATAGCTAAGAAATCAATCAGAAAATTCATATCTTGTTTTTCTTCTCAGTCTGTGTTTCAAAGACTATTTTTACCCCATTGTTATGGACTGAAATAATTGCCTCACTTTGAATTAACTTCTTGCCCCACATATTAAAGCTCTGGATTTGAGATTCTCATCTTGTTTGAATGGTTTTTTGTTTCTCAAGGGGTGAGCATAAAACCCATGGTGCATGCTGCCATTTTTAATCTGGCTCCTTCCTTCTTCATAGAGACTTTGGTAGGTTTGTTGTCTTTTTACCTGACCTCGTGTCTAGCAACAGAGGTGTTATCCAACTCCTTTTCCTAGGATGTGCTGAAAGATCAAGTTGAGGAGCAGCTAGTTAATACTGGGCAACCACAAAACCTCAATACCAAATACTTGACTTTCTGCACATTTCCATGTCATCTAGAGATGGTGGTATGGCTCAGTAACTGAAAGACTCTTTCAAAGTTTTGCTCTGGGTTATGAACCAACAGCCAGTTATAATAAATGTGACTTTCAGAAAATAGACACTGGTACTTTGGAAATTAGCCACACAAATTACTTGTGTGGTGCTTTTCTGATTTTAACTCAATTTACTAATCTATTGACAAGGTTTCCATATAGTCGTCACAACCTTCACATTTTATCATACACTATCAATTTTGCTTTCAAAACCAACAGAAGAACAAAAAATATCTTGGTTGAGAAAGGTTGGGGTGGGTGGGAAGAGAGAGGTGAAAACTTATCAAAAGTAAAATTGGATTAAGAGTCAATCAAAATCCAACTGTGAATTTATCATTTCAATGAATTTCAATGAATGGTTTAAAATCTGTTTGAAATCTATTTGAAAATGAATATGTAATAATATAGACATATCTCTTTTTCAAAGCCAGTATTGTCAGATGTATTCTGAGCATTATAATTCATGAACAGAGTAGATGACTATTTGAAAAGTATTAAAATGAGCTGACTTTTCAATACAAGTGTCTTCACAATAAGTTTTTCTATGCTGGGCAATTCAGAAATGTAGACAATTGTGCTAGAAAAATAATATGTATTGTAATATTCATTGTACAGTAGTAGTGTAGTAAGTGGCAATTCTGGACATTACAAGAGACACAAGGATTATTTTCTGTGATTGCACAGAGAATACTTGGATTTCTTGTGAAGCTTTTGCATTGGAAATGAGATTCATCAGTCTGAACAGGGCAGGGTTAGAGCCCTTAGCAACATGCTTATTTTGTAGAAGGTCACTCAATAATAACTTCCTCTGCCCTCCAAGCTTATTAAGACTGACTGGCATATATTAATGAAAACACCTGATTCTCCAACCATAAAACCCAGACAAAGACTTTATTTTAATATTAAGGAAGGAACCCTTAATTAGCAGGGTTTCAAAAATGTCAGCTTCTTCTATTAGCTGTTCTGGTCCATCAAAGCCATAATCCCTACTGTCAAATTTCATCACATGATAGACAGTTTGCCGGCTGTCTCTCTCTCTCTCTTTTTTTTTTTTTTAATTTTACTGATCACACTGACTGAAGCTTTAAAAAAAATTTTTATTTTACCATCACATTTAACAACTCATTGTGCATTTGCCTGTTACACTCTTGATTTTACCACTTTCAAAGAGTCTCAGCACATGTCAACCCAGAAGGGTTGGTGGGGGGAGATACGGCAGAAACACAAGTATTACATGTCAATACATATGCATTCTTAGCCATATAATTAAGGATTGTTGGAAGACTTGGGTTTGCTTATATTGATTGCCTTCGTGAGTATGTAAATGTGCTGTCCTGAAAACACAGACAAATAAAACCGTTTTATAGATGATTTCCCATTTTTGATGTGTCAAGGAGAACAGGGCACATTCTGAGGAAGAATCCAGGATTTTTAGGATAAACACACATCATTCTTAACCCTTAACATGCCTGTCTATTGCAAAGAATTCATTAGAGCATCTTTGGCTTTGCATTGCCCTTCAGAAGCAAGATAAAATGCACCCAGCAGGACAGAATAAATACATAACTCTTAAAGTATTTGTGTTTTAATCTGATTCAAAACATTTACTGTTGATTAAATCCTTCTGCAAATTGAAATTTTCATGCTATGCATACCAAGAGGAATACAAACACACACAAAAACCAAAACAAGGATGATTCAAGGATTTCCTGGGCAACTTTTGTGAGGACTCAACTGCAGCTCTTTCTTTACCCATAAAGAACATGAATGCCTTAAGGGTAATAGTTTTAGTGTTTAGGAGTGAGTTATGGCAAGTAAGTGTTGGAGAATGAAGTGATGGAGATGGCTTGGACCTGGCAGGCTTAAGGACTAGAGACTGGTGAGCTCTGAACCATTCTTTTTATTAAAAATCAGTGATTTTGTCAGAAAAGGTAGAGTGTTTTTTTAGCTCACCCTTTTGGGAAAGTCAAGGACAAACTGCATCCCTTTTTCTTAGCACCCAGGTATTTATTTCTCCCCTATTTTACTTTAAGATTTTTTTTTCCTCTTAGACTCCAGGCTGGAAAGGCTATCCCTCTTGTTTTGCATTTCCTTTATTTATCCATTTCTTCCATGAGGAACAACTCAGCTCCTTTCTGAGCCCCAGGTGAGCAGCCCTGGGAGGAGCTCAGCTGATCTCAAGTCCCCATACAAGATGCTCAGGTGGCCTCATTTAGTGACCATCACGCCTTTATACTGGGGGAGCAAGTATTTTTGTTTCTAGCACTAACAATCCCTTTGATTTTCTCAGCGTCTATTGTACTGTCTCAGCAACCCTACATAACCATGGACACACAACAAAGCCAGATAATCACAATTACAAGTCACTAATGAGCCCTTATTACTCTCCAGTGGTGATGTTTCCTTAGATGACACAGAGATTGTTTAAAGTGTGTTTTCTGGTTGGATTTACAGGAAGCCCTTGCATACTTTCTAATGGTGCTGTGGGGGACTGTCTACAATTACTCTTAAATCTCTTGTTTTAATTTTTTTTTTGGGGTCTTTTGTTGTTGTTGTTGCTATTTCTTGGGCCGCTCCCGTGGCATATGGAGGTTCCCAGGCTAGGGGTTGAATCGGAGCTGTAGCCACCGGCCTACGCCAGAGCCACAGCAACGCGGGATCCGAGCCGCGTCTGCAACCTACACCACAGCTCACGGCAACGCCGGATCGTTAACCCACTGAGCAAGGGCAGGGACCGAACCCGCAACCTCATGGTTCCTAGTCGGATTCATAAACCACTGCGCCACGATGGGAACTCCAAATCTCTTGTTTTAATTTTAATCACACCATTTAGAAATGAAGTCTTATATTTGAGACTGATGAGTATCTGCCATTTCTGCTGAACATTTAAAAAAGGCACCTCCCAGGACAGCCTGACAAAGAAGGAATATTTCTTGGACTAGAAACATTTAGTTAGGTATTTGGGATAGGCAGGTCCAGTTTTATGGCTCAGGGTACAGGCAAAATGCGTTATATTTCAGAAGGTTCTCTAATATTTACTTTCATGTGCTTCTAATAGAGAGTATTGGTTATAAATACAGAGCCTAGAGGCAGATTACTTAGGATCTAAACCATCACCACTTCAGCATGTACTCTACTGTTTCTTTAACTATAAAAGATAGTGATGGTTACCTACAATACTGTTGTGAAATGAGATAATGCATGTGATGTGCCAGATGAAACACATGGGATATATTGCGTGATCACTGAATGTAATTATAATATATGCATTCACTGGACTGTAAGCTTCTTGAGGACAGAAGCTGTATCTGTCTAATTCACTGCTATAATCCATGACACAGAGTAGGCATTCTGTATTTACTAATCAAATGGATGAATAATGAGCAGGTGAATACATGACTATGATAATATCTTTATTAAGAAATGAGCTGATTCAGAAGGGTTTGGTAGGTTTTTAAGGTCCTAGAGTAAAACGGTAGCTTGTTGACTCTACTTATCTTTTCACTCATTATATTAACAGAAGCCCATGCTTGGGCTATAAAATCTGATCTTCTGGAACTTAACAATCAAAAGTGGAGTCATTATGACCTCAACAAAACCACTGGGGTTTGAGTCAGGAGCAGATTCCTAAACTGCAGCAAGTTCGGAGGATCATGAGTCTCATGTTGAACACAGAGGTAGCTGCTCTAGATCTTTCTGGGATCATGGATCCTTTGAGACTGATGGAAAGTATGGTTTCCTTCTCTAGCTTCTCCCTGACATTGCTGATAACTCAAAGGAATTCACAGATTCTCAGGTGAAGGTGTCCCCAGGGTTCCTCTGAGGCACCACACTATTATTTTCCAGTTAGAGCAGCCCATTGTGTGTTTTCATTGCTTTTTGGTCTTCCAAAAAGGGTTAGCTTGAAAAACAACTTTTTAATGTTAAAATGTTGTGTGAAAACTACAGGCCTAGACTTATTGCCATATGATAGTATGGAACATATGGAATCAGTTTTCAGAATAGAAGAAAAGGACAGAACAAAAGGTGATACTATTAATGTAAAAAGGCATAGTATTACATATAGAATGGCTAAGCAATCAGGTCCTACTGTATAGCACAGGAAAATATGGAACTATATGCAATTTCTTGGTATAGACCATGATGGAAGATAATAGAAGAAAAGGAATGCATATATATGTATGACTAGGTCACTTTGCTGTACAGCAGAAACTGGCACAACATTATAAATCAACTATACTTTAATAAAAAATTAAAAAAAATTAAAAGGCATAATAAGAACAACTGGTTTAAGGCATTAGCCTGTGAAACAAGTCTGTTTTTCTTATCCCCTCCCTTGTCATCACTGGTTCTTGGAATGAGAGCAGACAAGTCATGCCACCTTTGTCGTCTCTCCATTTTTAACTTGGCTTGAAGAGACAATCTCTGCTTCTTATGATGATAATGCAGAATGCATTAGAAAATGCCCACAAAATAGTGTGAGAACATAAAAAATTCCCCTCAATGTATCCAGTGTCTGCTTACATAAAAGTGGAAGCCTCAAGGTGAAAGAAAAGGTGACAAGTGGGCTTATGCAAGGCTTGCTGCCTTTTCAGGCTGAGAAGTAGGAAGGTAGTGCAGTTGGCATCCCAGAAAATCAATACCTAAGATTTTTAGGAGCTCTGAAGATTGTGTGCTTGGAGTAAGGTAATATTTGGTTGGAAAAGTCATCATTTTTTTCATCTCCTGCTGTCAATTTGACATCCCTGGTTTGGAAAGGGATGTTATCCACCGAAATGCATGTTCCCCCACCCCAGCTGTAAAATTAATGCTATTATCTTTTTAAATAATGTGCATAATTAGTGCTTGTATATTTGGACAATTCTACATGGAAAAATAGATCTGTGGGGACTATTATTGCCATTAGCAGCTAGATTAGTGTTGAGTCACCAAGAACTGAATCCAGGGAAGTATTAATGTGGAGACAGATGAAATATGTACTGACTCCCTCATTTTTACCCCTTTTCCTTAAAACAATTTAATGTTTGCTGTAGAAAAAATGTCTCTAGCTATTTTTCATCTCCAGTCTTAGAAATGTCATTCTTGTAGAAGAAACGGAAATTGTTGTTGTTGTTCCAGGAACTGAAGGAATCTAACACCCTTCTACATGGTTATTTGTAGACTTGTATTAAACCCTTTTCTAGAATGCAACCTTTTTCTAGAATGCAGGTTTCTTCTGGTTCTTCTTTTCCTTTTTTGGCCACCTGGCCACATACAGAGTTCCTAGGCCAGGGGATCAGATCCAAGCTGCAGTTGTGACCTACGTTGCAGCTGTAGCAATGCCAGATTCTTTAACTCACTGTGCCAGGCTGGGGATT
Organism: Phacochoerus africanus; assembly: GCF_016906955.1. NCBI lineage: Eukaryota > Metazoa > Chordata > Mammalia > Artiodactyla > Suidae > Phacochoerus > Phacochoerus africanus. Next base: position 67,277,698 of record NC_062552.1, read on the forward strand.
GAACCTGTGTACCAGTGCTCCAGTGATGCCACCAATCCCATTGCACCACTGCAGGATCTCTTAGAATGCAGGCTTCTTGATATTGGGATGATAGCTTATTCATCTTTCTAGGTGTTCCCAAGACACACAGCATTGTGTTCAATCAATATTTGTTGATTTGATTAAGTGGATGATCTCAAAATGCTTCCTCTTCTGGTGCCTCCCTTCTCCTGGGTAGTGATGAGTAGCTCAGCCTGCACCCTCCAGAGCCACCACAGTCTCACAGCCACAGCTGTTGCACCATCGTGGGGAGAAGTCACTTCTGCCTCACATGTCAGTGCTCTGCTTTTTTTGACATTGCTTTCTTAGGAGGCAGGGTTGCATTCTGACTTTGGAAAGGTCAAGGTTTGACTCTCAGTTGTGCCAATTTCTGTGTGACCCTGAAGCAGTTTATTGAACCTTTTCTAGCCTCTATTTTCTCACCTGTAAAATGGAGATTTTACTATTTATTCTTCTTGTTGCTAAGATGAGTCATATCCTTAGCATATAATAAGTAGTCAAAAAATGGTAGCTATAATACTAACAACAATTATTCTTATCCACATGTACTCTTTTGTCCAGAATCAGAATTGATCAGAGGAATCAATACATGCCACATGGTTAGAAAAAGACTTTATCAGTTATTTACAAATTCCCTAGTCCCCTTCAAGTACAGCCAGTTATGAGGACAGTCTGATTAAACAGTGGGGATTTGATACCATGCTTATTTTTTTGCCTCATTAGCACAGCTGTATGAATAGGGACAGGGCGGGCACCCTGGCAATGCCATTGGGACAGAGCCGTCAAGTGAGAAAACTGCTGGCCTCAGAAGGATTACTGTAGTCTCGGGCACTGGGCTCATAATTTATTCCTGCTCAGAGGGAAGGAAAAGAGGATGTAACACTTATTTTTCAACACCTAGAAAACTGGATGCAAACTGCATGACGTTTATCCAAATCTTTGTTTTTTTTGGAGGCCATGGGATGCAATGTTGAGACTTGCTACCTTGGGGAGACACGAGGAGGATTAAATAGGGACCATTTGAAGCTCTGTGCTCTTCAAAAAAGGCAGCTAAAGGAAAAAGCAAAGCAAACAGCCACAGAGCAAAAAAGGAAATGGAAAAGGATTCTTCTGGCTTCCTGAGTCACTGGCAGCCTTTGCACGGCTGTGTGAACATCTCCAGTGCTACTGGCAGTTGTACAATTTCTAGTAATATAAACACAGTTCTTGCTCAATCACTGTCTTTTAGTCCTATCTTTTCATTTTCAGAAATTCAGACAAGAGTATTGTAACTGTGCTATTAAGTGTTTATATAAATTTCCCTCTACCAGTTGGCAGGGTGCACATCTACCCTGTTGTGTAAAAGATTTCACCAAGCCACACACACACTTGGATTTATCTGGGGAAAGAACAGTTGACTTGCTATAAAACAGATAATGCAAAAGGAACTAACAAAGATACAGGGAAACAGCTGTGCTCTGTTTTATTTAATACTATTTAAAATTATTTTATTACTCAATGAATTTATTACATTTATAGTTGTACAATGATCATCACGATCCAATTTTATAGGATTTCCATCCCACACCCCCAGCGCATCCCCCCGCCCCCCAGACTGTCTCCTTTGGAAACCATAAGTTTTTCAAAGTCCACGAGTTAGTATCTGTTCTGCAAAGAAGTTCATTGTGTCCTTTTTTCAGATTCCACATGTCAGTGATAGCATTTGATGTTGGTGTCTCATTGTCTGACTGACTTCACTTAGCATGATAATTTCTAGGTCCATCCATGTTGCTAAAAATGCTGTTATTTCATTCCTTTTAATGGCTGAGTAATATTCCATTGTGTATATGGACCACATCTTCTTGATTCACTCCTCTGTTGATGGACATTTAGGTTGTTTCCATGTCTTGGCTATTGCAAATAGTTCTGCAGTGAACCTTGGAGGACATGTGTCTTTTCAAGTCATGGTTTCCTTTGGATAGATGCCCAGGAGTGGGATTGCTGGATCAAATGGTAGTTCTATTTTTAGTTTTCTGAGGCATCTCCATACTGTTTTCCACAGTGGTTGTACCAATTTACAATCCCACCAACAGTGGAATAGGGTTCCTTTTTCTCCACACCCTTTCCAGCACTTATTGTTTGTAGACGTTTTGATGATGGCCATTCTGGCTGGTGTAAGGTGGTACCTCATTGTGGTTTTGATTTGCATGGTGTGGTTTTGATGAATGATGTTGAACATCTTTTCGTGTGTTTTTTGGCGATCAGTATGTCTTCTTTGGAGAATCATTGTTTAGATCTTCTGCCCATTTTTTGATGGGGTTGTTTTTTTGGTTTTTGTTTTTTTTTTGTCTTTTGTTGTTGTTGTTGCTGTTGCTATTTCTTGGGCCGCTCCCGCGGCATATGGAGGTTCCCAGGCTAGGGGTCTAATCGGAGCTGTAGCCGCCGGCCTACGCCAGAGCCACAGCAACGCGGGATCCGAGCCGCGTCTGCAACCTACACCACAGGTCACGGCAACGCCGGATCGTTAACCCACTGAGCAAGGGCAGGAACCGAACCCGCAACCTCATGGTTCCTAGTCGGATTTGTTAACCACTGCGCCACGACGGGAACTCCTGTTTGTTTTTTCTGGTACTGAGTGGTATTGATGTGTTTGTAAATTTTGGAGATTAATCCCTTGTCAGTCGATTCATTTGCAAAGACTTTTCTCCCATTCTGTGGGTTGTCTTTTTGTTTTGTTTAGGGTTTCCTTTGCTGTGCAGAAACTTTTAAGTTTAATTAAGTGCCATTTGTTTATTTTTGTTTTTACTGTCATTATTCTAAGAGGTGGATCTGAGAAGATGTTGCTGTCGTTTATGTCAGAGGGTGTTTGGCCTATGTTTTCCTCTAAGAGTTTTATAGTATCTGGTCTTATATCTAGGTCTTTAATCCATTTTGAATTTATTTTTGTGTATGGTGTTAGGGAGTGTTCTAATTTCATTCTTTTCCATGTGGCTGTCCAGTTTTCCCAGCACCATTTATTGAATAGGCTGTCTTTTCTCCATTGTATATTCTTGCCTCCTTTGTCATAGATTAGTTGGCTGTAGGTGCACGGGTTTAATTCTGGGCTTTCTATCCTGTTCCACTGCTCTATATTAATACTACTTTTTAAGGCTAAGCTGGTCTCAGGATATATTTGGGAAAATTTAGACCCAGACCTGAGATAAGATGAAAGAATACCCTGCACATAGTGAGGCGTTCTGAGTTCCAGGCTCAGCTCTGAGACTAATTCACTGTGTGACTGTGTGGTGTTTATTGATTCCCTCTAGGTTTAGTGTGCTCATGTGTAGAAAGGAGCAACTGAATGAAGAAATAAATGATCTGTATACTCTGCCACTTTGAACTTTATCTTCCTCATCCTTGAAATGGAGTCACTGAACTGTTTAATTTTCAAGTAGAGTTTATTTACAATGTTTTTCTAATTTCTGCTATACAGCAAAGCAACTCAGTTATACACATATATACATTCTTTTTTAATATTCTTTTCCATTATGGCTTGTCTAGCATACTGAATATAGTTCCCTGTGCTCTATACAGTAGGACCTTGTGGTTTATTCATTCTACATGTAATAGTTTGCATCTAATCTCAAACTCCCAATCCTTCTCTCCCCTACTCGTCCCCCTTGGCAAACACAAGTCTGTTTTCCACATCTATGAGTCTGTTTCTGTTTTGTAGATAAGTTCATTTGTGTCATATTTTATATTCCACATATAATTGATATCATAGGGTGTTTGTCTTTCTATTTTTGACAGTAAGACAATCTCTAGTTGCATCTTTGTTGCTGCAAATGGCATTATTTAATACTTTTTTATGGATGAATAATATTTCATTGTATATATATTTACTGTATCTTCTTTATCCATGCATCTGTCAGTGGACATTTAGGTTGTTCCCAGGTCCTGGCTATTGTGAATAGTGCTGCAATGAACATAGGGGTGCATGTATTTTTTGAATTATAGTGTTGTCTGGATATCTGCCCAGGAGTGGGATTGCTGGATAATATGGTAGTTCTATATTTAGTGATCTGACGAACCTGCATATTGTTTTCCATAGCGGTTGTACCAACTTATATTCCCACCGACAGTGTAGGAAGGCTCCCTTTTCTCCACACACTTTCCAGCACTTTTTATTTGTAGACATTTTAGTGATGGCTGGTGGCAGAGTTATTGTGTTGACCTTACAAGGTATTCTGTGGACTAAAGAAGATTGTGTATGTAAATCACCCATAGCATGTCTGGCAGATCATATTGTCCTCAGACAGTTCCAGTCTCTCTCCCTTCTCCCATTTTAAGTTTCCTTCGATTTAGAACAATTTAGGGGAATCTGGAACATGTCCTCATCTTTATTAGCACAGTTATTAAATTAGGCTATTATTGCAATGGATATATATACCTAGCATCCATTCCCATAAGTGACTTGGCTCATGATTTTTAGAATCAAGGGTCAAACTGATTCTCATCTTTCCAGTGTGTTAAAGAAGCCCCATATAAATCATTTGAAGTATAAATATTTATTCATCAACTGTTTGTGAGTTAGCAGCATAGTATGGTCTATACACATTTTGATAGCAGATGGTTTCTATTTTTTAAGCTTAAAATAAAACAACAATAAAGACAGAGGTAATGTCTAAAAGTTTAAATGGCCTGTTATTATTGGAATGTGTCCTCACTTAGAACATCAAAGACCAAATCTGGGAATTAAAAAAGAAAACCCAAAACCTAACCATTACTTTCTTTCACCATTAGAAAAGATTATGACATGAAAGGTATACTGGTACTCTCAGAGAAAGAACTGAAATTTGCCTGAAATACAAAGAAGACTCTGTTAACACTGGGAAATTCAGGGCTGCTGTAGCAGAATTAATACAATGTCAATTTTTCTTTGTGTCTGTAACAATTTCCTATTATCCTGATAAGTGGGTAGCCATTTCACTTCTTTTATTGATATAGCTGTGAAAAAGAATTAGATTCCAACACTTATGTAACTGAGATTAATTGATTGATTAGATTATTAATTAAATATTCCATTAAATTTTCTTTTGACGAAAAAAGGCATAGGATTGTGGATTCCCTAAGGTTTTTTTTTCCTAACCCATGGACGAATAAACAAGGAAATGCATAACTAAACATCATATCTTATCTTGTGAGAGATAATTAAGCAAGCAGATGCATTGCTAGGTAGAAAATTTACTCACTGTTGGCTGTCTTACAAGACCACTTTATACACATCCCAGCACAAGGAGAACAGACTTTTCTCCTTTGTGAACAACCCACAAGAATCAGTGAGCTGCTAGGAAAATTACTTGGGTATCAAACAGCAAGGCCCATCTATCACTGCATCATATCTACCTGTTTTAGTTGGGAATAAAAGGGTTTACCCAAAACTTCCAATTGTGCAGTGTTTCAGGGATCTGTGGAAAAATAAAAACAGCAAGTGGCCTTTCAGGTAACCCATAATTAAAAGCAATTTTGAGCTGTCTTTTCAGGGAACTTACCCAGGGGAAGTATTTGCTACCTGTTTGACCTTCACGATTGAGAGTCCTTGGCAGTGTCAACGACCCTCTGAACTGAATTCAAAACTAATCTCTGACAGAAAAAGAGAAACAGAATTCATGCAAATCATATTAATTCCAACATTTCCCCAGTGAGCTGGGTATAAACTACAGCCTAATTAAATATTTTTTAACGATGTGAGTAATTTTTGCCAAGGGGCGGATTCAGGGGAAAATTTAATATGAGATCACAAAAGCTGTTCCCAGCGTTGATTCTGTAAATTAATGACTATCTGCCTTATGATAAAAACATGCTGCCAAGAATGAAAATGAAGTCGGCAAAGCTTGCTCTATTTGTCTAACAACCAAATATATAGAATGCAAAACTTTAAAGGCAATGGGACATTTCCATTGTGTTCGCGTGATATGTTCAGAATAAAGATGCACCATGCTGACAACCCAATAACCAGCTTTAAGGCACTCTCAGCAATATGGGGCCATTTTTAGGGAGTTGCTGTCAAGGTCCAAGGATGTTTTTTAAAGCAGCTAGTTAGTTGAAAAATTATATGCAACTTGTTTCCAAAAGAGATTGGAGATGGCTCGCAATAAGAGATACACACATACGCAACATTGAAGCCAAAACCGAGGGTCAAAAACACATCAAGGGCAAGTACTCAATTATTTGGTACGAACGTTGCCAGCTTTACAGCTCCATGGATTCCTTCCTCAGACTGACCATTTCCAGACCCCATCTTGATCCTCAGGGCAGTTCATTCTGGAAACCTGAATTGGATTGCTGTCCAAGGTCACGGGGGTGAAAAATGTCAGTGCATACAGCAATCAGAGGGATGAAGTCAACACCGCCCTGGGCAGCTTATTGCATCGAAATCTATAAATGGCAGTGGACAAAAGCTGGCCTGGTAGATAAGCCTTTTCTTGTCTGCTTAGGACCAATTTGAGACTGGAGCTTCCCCCTGTGTTCAGACTCCTGTTTGAGGAAGCAGTTTGACAAAAAAGAAACTTGGCATATGTTGCAGAAAAGCCAGGCATGGTGCCTGAATCTGAGCCAGGGAAAAGTCCCTCTCTCACTTTGCTTTTGTGAGGGCAACCTGCTTGTAATGGCTGCTGTAGTTAACACCCCGAAGTTGCCGGCGGTCCCCTGTGATGGATGACTTGGGCTCTGCTAGCCCCTGGTCATTAGGCCAGCCCATCACAAGGGTTTTAGGAGCTATATTTATTTAAATTTCTGTCGGTGCCCAGCGATGGAGATTGAATTTACAGTCTTTCAATTAGAAGGTCATCTGTGCTAACTAGTGCACCACTGCCTCATTATAATCATAAAATTAGTGAGAAAAGACTGGCATGAGTAATATGGAACCGCCAGTTTCAAAGGTGAGTAGGTGCTGTTTCCTGGGGTTACAGCCAAAGGAAATGCAACGGCATGCCCTGGATCGGTAAACATTCCTACATCGTGCAAAGAGGAATCCTTGAAACCCATTACACAATGAACTGTAAGGAATGTAAGACAATTTTTATGAGAATGCATTTAAATACACTTAGGGACTCTATTTACTGAAAGAGATGTTTTTCCTCTCTCCACACACATTTTCCTTGCAGATGGCTTATAAATAAAAGTCGCATGAAAATCGCCGAAGCTTAGCTTTTGATCTTTAACCACATTTGTCAAAAATCTGAGTTGATCAGTAGTCAGTCAACAATTCAAAATGAGACCAGTGTAGCCCGGGCAGGGCAGAGATACAGGCTGCCTCGTGGCCGGTTGTAGGGGAGAGGTTGCCCTGAGCAACCTCATCTCTTTAAACTTTAAAATAATAATTGTGAAGTGGATGTTATTGACTGGATTACTGGGGGCTGCTTAGTATTTTTGTACACTAGAAATGATATTTTAACAACGAGGAAAGGGAAACAAAAGAAACCTTCAAAAGCAGCTTAATCCAAAATTAAAAGAGAAGGAAAAAAAAAAAACCTAGTACTTCTTGAGCATATACATCTCTCAGATGTTTTTCTATCACTTTATCTAATTCTCATAAGGGTCTTGTGAGAAGAGGGTATTGTTATCCTTAATGTACTTATGATGTACAGCAGAGGTGGGGAGAAAAGGCACTATTCTCCTGGCAGTCACCTGGAATAAATGACAAGGTTGGGCTGGAGACCCAGACCTGACCTCAAAGGCCATCCTTGTTTCCTGATAGAATCTGTATTCTAATTCTGTTATATTAACTGAGATGGTGCTTATTTTAAGTGCATTTTGATTCCCCTAATCTGAGGAGAGCATCTTGAGGGATTTTTTTGTTTAATATAAAACTTAACAACTTGAGGAATTGGATCAAGGGAGAAATGAATGATTTAATTCTGAAACCAATCAACGCTCATTGCCCGTCTGTCTGCGGTGCTGAGGGGATGCCGGGATGCCAGGATGCCCAAGCCAGATCTGTTCTCCAGCGGAGGCGTGGTCATACGGCCAACGATCTGAGCAAAGCAGCCTGCAGTGAGCCCTAACCTGGAGGCTAAAGGCAGGGCTCTGAGGGCAGAAGGGAAAAGGGCACTGAAGGGGGCCTGGATTAAGGCAGAAAGAAGAACAACAAAGCACCACAGTGCAAACTGTGGAAGGTGGGATGGTTTCTGCACAGGTGCAGGCCTTGTGAACCAAGTCAAAAGGAGGCAGAGAGATGGTAATGGGCCAGCTGGCTTTGAAAGAAGAGGGGATGGACACAATCTTGTCCTCGTTTCCTTTCCTCCCTTTGTGTTCCTCCCAGCTTTTTCCTGTTCTTTTCCAAGTCTTGCTCCCTCCTTTCTTCCTCACTTCTTGTTCCATGCAGCTGCAGCCTCTGGCCTAGGAGGAGGTTTGAGCATCGGAGCTGCTTAAAGGAACTGGCCTGGGTACCACTCCCTAAGTCCTCTCTAGGGACAGGCTGGCGATTGTGATGCCAGCATGGGCCTGGCACCAAGGATTTAGCACAGGATGAAGGGAAGGAAGGGGAAGATTTTCCCCATCTTGATCCCCCCGGAAGGGACGTGCCATCTAGCAGTGGCAGCAGGAACAACATCAGGGGATTTCTTTTATTCTGCAGCCTGAGTGCAGGGGCCTTGCAGAGGGCTGTGCTCAGAGGAGGGGAGATCAGAGGTGAAAGCCATGAATAATGTGCACATGGAACGGTGACAGATCACTTGTAACAAATGCAGGATGACCCTCCAAAGCATGGAGTGCACCAGAGCCTCCCTCTAATTAAAGATAATCCAGAATTATCATGCTTAATTATTTTCAGAGGTTTCTTTGAGGTGATTTTTTTTGGTCTCATTTGGGGTGAGGGGCACCTCTAGCCAAAAAGGGCAGAGGCTGATTTTCATCCAGGAAACAAACTTCAGGAGACATGCTCAGTCTCACCCCTCCATCTCCAGACAGCCAAGATTCTAGGTCCACCTTCCACATTTCCTGGTTGAATATTAATAATAATCGCATATTCCTTACCTACAAGCACCTCTATTCTCTTCTAATAACTTGCTGCTGTTAAAATCTGTAAGCTTTTTTTGGTGCTGCTGGCAGAGTTTTCTTAAAGTGAAGCCTGAAAATCAATCTTGTCTGTGTGAAAAATGCAGACTCATATGGCGATAACAATATATCTCTGGTCCCATCCAAAAAACTCATCAAATGTCTTGGGACGGAGTAAAGGAATCTGCATTTTCTTTTCCAACTTGAAGTGTAGCTGCTGTACAGTATTATGTAAGTTATAGGGGTACAGCAGAGTGACAAAGTTTTCAAAGGTTATAATCTATTTATGGTTATTCATAACATATTGGCTATATTCCCTGTGTTGTATAATATATCCTTGTAGCTTATCTCATACCTAATAGTTTGCACCTCTTACCCTCTCTCTATTTCATCTCCCTACTGGTAACCACAAGTTTATTCTCTATATCTGTGAATCTGATTCTTTGTTATGCTCGCTAGTTTGTTGTATTTTTAGATTTTATATATAAGTGATATACAGTATTTGTGTTTGACTTATTTCACTTAGCCTAATGCTCTCCAAGTCCATCCATATTGCTGCAAATGGCAAAACCTCATTTTTTATGGCTGAGTAGTATTCCACTGTGTATACATTCCACATCTTCTTTGTCCATTCATCTGCTGATGGACACTTAGGTTGCTTCCTTATCTTGGCTATTGTAAATAATGCTACCATGAACATTAGGGTGCATGTGTCTTTTCAAATTAGTGTTTTTATTTCAGATATATACTCAGGAATGGAATATCTGGGTTATATGGTAGCTCTATTTTTTGAAAAACCTTTATACTGTTTTCTACAGTGGCTGTACCAGTTTGACATGCTCACCAACAGTATATGAAGGTTGCTTTTTCTCTGTATCCTCAGCAACATTGCTACTTGCAACTTTCTTGATGATAGCCATTCTGACAGATGTGAGGTGATATTTCATTGTGGTTTTGACTTGTATTTCCATGGTGATTAGCAATACTGAACATCTTTTCATATGCCTGTTGGCCATCTTTATTTCCTCTTTGGAAAAATGTCTACTCAGTTTTATTCCACCAATTTTTTAATTGGGTTGTTTGTTTTTTGATATTGAGTTGCATGAGCTGTTTATATATGTTGGATATTAATCCCTTATTTTTCATATCATTTGCAAATATTTTCTCCCATTCAGTAGGTTGTCTTTTTGTTTTGCCAATGGTTTCTTTTTCTGTGCAAAAGCTTTTAAGTTTAATAAGGTCCAATTTGTTTAATTCACTTTGAACAAGAATCCCAGGGCATTCACCTCCACATTGAAGTCTGAAATACTTTGGCTGGGTGGCTTAAGCTTTGCCCTAGAACATTCTATAAAAACCCCTCCTTTGGCTCTTCCTGCCTTCCCTACTGCAACCGAGCCACTCAAACTTGGTTTCTTTTTCTGCCATTAGTCCCCCTTGAACACCTCATCATTTCTACTATCATCCCAATGCTGTATTTGTCATTTTCTTTGTTGCACACAGTCTGTTTCTTAGACTCTTCTGATTGAAGACTCTTCTTCCCAACCCTCTCCCCTCCCTTTGTTGGTCTTTCTCTTGCCTCATTATCATCGACATCTGTTTCCCATGTCTACCTTCTTATTGCTTATCACATAATTGCTAAAATTTAGTTTAGTTCTTCTACCTCATAAAGCCTTCCCTCTACAGGGACTAAAAAACAACCTTCCAAGTATGTCTGATACAATAATAAACTTTCATTGGTGTTTATAAAATAATTATTTGGACCAGAACTAAAATAAAAATAACAATGCTGATATCTCTATCTTGTTGCCTGACATGGAAATGGCATCCTTTATACATTTGTGATAGCATAATACTGTTGGCCTTGCAGATGTATTAAATCAGATTATGGATGGTTTTGAGCCATGTACAACCCTCTCTGGCCTAACTCCACAGGTGTTCCAGTGTCATTTTCTCTTGAGCTAGTTCTGTTGGCTGGCAGAGTAAAATCACCTTTTTGTGGTAAGAACATCTGGCCAGCTATTCTGAGTGCTGAGTGTCTATTAGACGACCACGTACATGGGTAATAGAGACCATAGGTTTGTTCTGTACAGGTGTTAATTTTGCATAGGTATCTACTACATCTAGGACAGAAGGTGCAGGGAGTAAGATATTCCCAGAGTTTCTGAGTCCTCCCTTAAGGAAGCCAAATGTTTGTATGGAGGGATTGACTACATAACCTACAAGCCATTGACCATTCCTCTGGGGGATGGAAACAAAGCAGGGATATATTTGGTTGAAATTACTTCACATTTGAGTAATTACCTATATAAGATGCTTCCCTCCACTCCTCAATTTTAACTTCTTGAGAACCCAGTACTGCTATTGGATGGTTTTCTCAAAAGAGGGAAACTGCAAAGCAAGGACACTCCTAGTTACTACTACTCCTAGTTACTACAATGCAGGGGGTGGTACCAGGTCTTATGTTCCTCAGCACCAGGGTTCTGTTGACAAATTAGAGTCAATTCAGAGCAGAGACAGTGGCAATTGAAATTCTAGAGCCTTAGTTTGTGATGATGGACCATGAAGTTAAATAAGGGTGGTTTGGTCAAATGACCACTGAGGAGCACCAAGGATCACACAGGGGTGATCTGAGGGTGCCGCTTGCCTTCTGAGCCTAGTTTCACACAAGTGCTGGGATGTGCTCTAATCTGTGCCAATCCAGGGCACCAAGTCACTTTGTGATGCCCCATAAACCAAGCGATGCCACTTCATCAGCATGTGCAAAATATTTGATTGATACTCATTTGGAATTCTATAAACTGGGTCTTCAAAGATATTTTTCCTCACTTTTTACTAGATTTCCAAAAGGCCTTCCTTTCTAGGAGTTTAATATTAAGAAATATGCTTTCACTGACATGTTTTGAAACACTGAATAGGTTAGAGATGGTTTATTCAGAAGCTATTTTCAAAAAGCCATGCAATTGAAGAATGTAGACTTTTTGTGTCTGCAGTATTCTTTGGACCTAAGTATTCAATGGACCCAAGATTTGCTTTAGCAATTTGAAATCTGATGACTTACATACACAACCCAGAGCTGGTCACATTCATGATCTCAGCTTCAATTGTTCTTGGAGTTGGCTAACAGCCCTCAGATAAATTTACCTTTACTGGTAAGCTTGCTTCCTGGTGGGTTCAGCCAAAGGATGCCCTTTCTTTACAGACTCCTAAGGCTTTTTTTTTTTTTTTTAATAACCTGGGAGCAAAATAAAACTGAGAGGGCTGAGAGAGAAAAAGATGGCAGGGAAAGTTAAATAGGTTCTCAATGGACAGCCTTTAGTGACTATAAATTAATGAACCCATCTTTCTTCTGAAGTTAGGAAATTATTTTTGAAGGTAATTTCAAAAGAAGAGCTAGGAAAATATTTGTACAATGGGATTGTCATTTAAATGAATATCTATAGGTTTAGACATGTTTATCTTGCTACATGAGTTCTACAACTTTAAAAAAATAGTTAATGGAAGGAAAAGGTAGTGATGGCCAAAACCAACTATCAACTGGGAATTGTAAGATAAGACCTGGGATGGAAAGGTAAGACTTTATGATTCAGGGCTGAGCTCACCCCTGAGTGCTTCCAGTCTGGCTACCACTTAAACCACAGCTCAGAGGCATCCCTAGCATTGTGAAACAACATGCTGAGTCAGATGGCCAAATGTTCAGTGCAAATAGGAGTTGTTTCATGCATTTAAAATTAAATTGGTTCAAGGAGAAACAATTGGTGTTAATGAGATGGTAGTTCAGGAAAGAATAAAGGCTTGGTCATTCAAATGACCAACAACTAGATCTTGACTGCTTTCATTTGTTATAGGGCAAATGCAGTAAGAACCCAAAGTCAGCTCAAGGTATCAATGAGTGATCCTAATACATTTCAAAAATGTTACTAAAGGAAGGCTTCTTATTTTCATCACCCTGACCTTATGATACAGGTATTTATCATTTAGCAAGAAAAATGTGACATGGAAATTAAGAAGAGATAATGCAGTAAATGGGATGAATGCATGAATTTTCTTACCGTGCTACTCCGTTTGATGCATTTTAGCAGGATTTATCCTCTACAGGTACTTAGACTATCTAGTTCATTAAGCACATTAGTGGGTAGTCATTCATATCACACAGTTGGGCATAAGGACATAAACATGGCTTCCATGAGAAAATCATATACTTACTTTTACATCATTTTGTTCAACAGCATTTTTTCAAAAGTATTAAAGACCATTACTACAAGGACAGCCTGTACTGCAAAACGTAATCTACCCTGTTGATACCACAACATATGCACAGGGTCAGCAGTAATCCTTTCTATACTGAACCTGCAAGGGGGTATGTAAATAGCTAGCATAGTGCAGGATCTGCTGCTGCTGTTGGATCCACACCTCTGCCTGAGTCCCTGTACCCACTGAGGTGAAATGACTGCCATGAAAATACTATTTTATAAATGTTAGTCATGCTAGCCTGAGGGCATCAAAGATCACAAAGACGTTTTCCAACTTATTCTAGCAGATGTTTGGTAAGAGGGGAAGGTAGTTACCATGGAATCTTCAAATTTTGACAGTTTGAAAATGGAGGAGCTAGAAAACCCCTGTGATAAGAAATGTATGTCTTATACAGGACCCAGCCATGAATCACTGGGAGATCATGTGATTATATACATGTTACTTTTATAGCTGGTTACTCAAACGTGTTGTAAAGCATATAGGTTGTAGAAGGCAGAACTGTTACTAAATTCTTCCCATAACTTTAGTTAGATCAACTAATCATCTATGCAGACATCTATTTACAAGGCAAAATGAATGGTAAATATACAGAAATCCTGGGGTTGAACAGTGTGTGATCAAGATTATAGGCAATAATGTGTTGAAGATTCAGTCTTAAACTAATTTAAAAAAACTTAAAGCTAAGTTTAATGGTGGTATTCTGATTGATACATTTCCCCTACCCCTCTGTATACATAATATGATATTTACGTACTGAATAAAACAATGCTCATGACGTAGGTAACTTTGCTTCCTTCCTCCCTTCCTTCTTTCCTTCCTTTTTTAATAAATGGAGGAGCAAGAGGGTTCGCCAGTCCCAATTTTGCCTGGTGGAATTCTACCTGTCCTTTGGGGCTTGGAGGAATCATCATTTTTTTCAGAAAACCTTAAGACTAGATTAGAACTTCCTGTTAGATGCCCTAATAGCACTTACCCTTTTCTTCATGTCACTAAGCACATATATACTTCATAATTTTTTGATACCTAGCTCCCCTGAAAGCATATGTATTGATATATGCACTTCATGAGGGCAGGCGATGCCTCCTTCTTTGTCACTGCCATGCTCCTAATTCCCATAGGCCACCATAAAGGTCTGTTTAATGAGTTTAACTTGACCTTATGACGGGTCAAGACAGCAGCAACCAGCCCAGAATCACCAACAGGTAGAGAGCCCTTGGCTTCCTGGATCAAATGACAGCTCCATTTCACCAGGTAAGGGGTGGTACCAGAAGGAGGGGACAGGAGGCTGTCCTCTACCCTGAAGGCAAGGAACACAGTACTCTCTAGTGCCTTGGGAGATGGGGCTTCAGTGAATCATTTTCCTAGAGCTTCTTCCATGCAGATACTTAATCCTTCTTCTTGGAGAGAATTTAACTATTGCTTTAAATAACCCAATGTAAAATAAGATGATAAATCCATCAACCTCTTACTATAGTCCAAAATGCTATTAGACCATATTTCATTGGTTACAATTTTTCCTTTATTTTGATGAATTAGGTGTTGCTACGGAGAGCCTATGGGCTTGATCTTTAATGTGCATGAGAATGATCTGTTGTGCTTGTTAATATGCAATTCCTGAATCCCACTCCCAGCGATGAGCATTTAGTAGTCAAGAGTGGAACCACAAAGAATCCGGAGGTTTTCAAAATTTTAGGTGATTTTGAAGAATTAAGTCTGATCTTAAAATTCCTCCCTTCCCTTCCAGGTAGTTGCCAATCCTCACCCGTTCTCAGCTCTTAATCACTCTGGTTTACCTTAGTCTTTAATCTTTTTTTTTTTCCATTTTTTTTTTCCTGAAATGAACCTTTTC